>NC_056737.1:68820528-68913028 GCF_019279795.1 Protopterus annectens | reverse complement strand
AGAATGCTTTGTGGTTGTCCTTGGAATTAGTGGCTATTTTATTTTCATAGCTAGCTTTGGAGGATCTTATAAGGGATCTCAGCTTCTTACTGAGGCTGACTAGGGAGCTCCTCCACTCATGGGATTTTACTGTCTTTTGTAACAGTTTCTTCCTTCTGTTGTATAGTTTGTTTATGGCAGGGAAACAGCAGATTGGCTTCCTTTTTTTGGAGGATAGCGTCTTGGTTCTGTTTGGGATAGCACGATCCATGCACTCATGTAAGTGCTTATAGAGTGCATTTGTGTAGGATTCAGCAGTTGTAACTGTGTTATCCATCTGCATGGGTGTCATGAAGTTCACCACTTCTGTCTTAAGAAGCATGAAGTTGGCTTTGGAGAAATTGTTTAACATGGTTTCCTTAATGGGGGGTGGGGGCGGGATGTGGATATCAAGGGTGATTAGCTTATGGTCTGATCGGACCAACAAGGAGTTGACTTCAGGTGTGGAACACCGGTCTCTCATGTTGGTAATGACTAGGTCTAGGCTATTGTTGCCCTTGGTGGGGGTGTGGATAAGTTGATCCAGGGCATTGGAGTTTATGAATTCCAGAAATCATTGAGCTAAGGAGTTGGTACACGAGTAGTTTTCCCAGTTAATGGTGGGGTAGTTGAAGTCGCCTATTATTAGGGTGTGTGGTTGAACCCAAATATTTTCCAGTACATCAAGAAAAGAGGAGTGGGAATCCTGGGGCATGGTGAGGGATCTGTAGCAAGCTACAATTTGGATTGCAGTTTTGCCCAGAGTTAGTTGCACTTGGATAACCTCGGATGTTTTATGCTGAGCAACTAGCCTGGAGGTGTGGATATCCTTAATGAATATGGGCACACCTCCGCCTTTGGTGTTTCGGCCCAGGTTACATGGCTGAAAATTGTGGTAAGAGTTATAGCCTGGAGTATGTGTGTGTGTGTGTATGTATGTATATATATATATATATATATATATGTGTGTGTGTGTGTGTGTGTGTGTGTGTGTGTGTGTTTGTGTGTGTGTAGATATAATTATGTGTGTAGAAGTGTTACTGTACACATTGACCAAAGAAAAAGTGACTGCAAAGGCGAATCAATAAAGCCCAATGGACGACTGTAATCCACTCCAAACCAATTTAATAGGAACACAAATACAAAGCATTAATGCCAATCAGATACGTTCTAGTTTTGAAAACTTCATCAGATGTGGGATGATGGTTAACTAGCAGCTTAAATACCTTCCCCAATTGAAAAATGTGCTTTCCATTAAATAATTAAAATTTTCATTAAGGAACTTTAAAAACTTTTTTTTATAAAAAAGTAACAGAGAACATTCAAACAAATCCAAGGTAAATCTTATGAATGAAAGTAAAATATTTTACATGATGACATTAATAAAAACTTTTGTCCCTTAATTCAAGGTATGAAAACAAATGTAAATACATTCGTACATTAAAAACCCTATAGCATACAGAGAAAACTGTACAATATGTAGGACACTATCACCCTCTTGTGGCTATTCATAAACATAAAAATATCTTGATACACATTCTCTATTGAACATAAAAATCCAACTTTGTACAAGGAATGTTGATCAATAAGTTAAAAAATTAGTACGAGTGGGGAACGAATGCTTGAACAATGTAAACAAAGGAAAAACAGGGGGACAAAAAACAGCCTGAAAGCTCACTTGGATACAGGCTAACATTCCAATTTGGCTGGTCTAAGTTTGAGCAAGGGCATTAATGAAATAATTTAATTGAGGCCGAGTGGCTTGTTTGCCTCCAGTGTGACCTGCCACCACAACTCTCTGTATTCAATTGTCTGTTCCCATAGCCTTCCTCTCACATCAATGTTCACCCCTTCTATGACAAAAGATACAAAGTGAGCATTGGGGCAGTCTTGTTTGTGTTTATACAAAGCATTGGTCTCTTTTGTACCTGGATGTCATACATATGTTCATAAGTCCTCCTTTTCAATTTGCGTTCAGTTTTTCCCACATAAAATGCTTGACATATCTCACTCAATGCTAAGTAAACTAGGCCTTTCGAATCACAGTTACTGAATTACTTTCCTTCAAGGACTATACTCCTACTCTCCAGAAAAATGCTTTCCTTATTTATAACATATGGGCACTGCGAACAATGTCCGCATTTGAAACTACCCTTTCTTTTATTGCTATTTGTACACCCTTCTTTAAAATTTGATTCCAGGAGATTTTTCAAACTGCAGGAGTTCTTATAAACCACTTTCAAATTTCCTTTAGACAATTTTTCCATATCTTTGAATTCAAAAAATCTGTTCCATTTTCTTTCCATAATTTCTTTGAATACTTTGGAACTGGCATTGAATTTAATAACCAGTGCTCTACCAAAATTTTCATCCAAGGTATCCTGTGTCCTATTTTCTTCAGTTAATTTGATACCCAGGATTGGTTTAAATTTCCCACCCCTTTCATTCTGAACCTCTTTCTCCACTTGATCTAACAGCCATTCCGGGTAACCCCTTGATTTGAACATTTGTTTTAGGGTTTTCATTTCACTACCAAAATCACTGTCCTTAGAAGTCATCCTACCTCCACTTATTTATTGACCTTTAAGCATGTTCTTTTTATAATGAAAAGGGTGAGCACTATTAAAATGCAAAAAAAAGATTGTATGTACTTTTTCTGTATACCCCTGAATTAAATACATTGTTTTCTTTGTAAATCTCAATGTCAAGGTATTGTAACTTATCCTTACTTTAAAAGTAAACCTCAAGAAACTGTACTTTTATTTAGAAAGTCAATTAGGTCCTCAGTTTGGTTAATCGATGCCACCCAGAGAATACATATATCATCCAAAAATCTTCTATAGAAACTCCAGCAATGTTTATTTATTGATTCCAACACCATTTTTTCTTCCCACTTAGCTAAAACCAGGTTGGCGCAGGTAGGGGCACATGCTGCCCCCATCGCTACGCCCTTTACTTGGTGGAAATATTCACCCCTGAAGTAGATGAAATTATACTTTAATACCAAGTCAATTAACTGCATAACTACAGTACATTCATTGTGGCTTAACGAACTGTCTTCAAACATTAGTTCTTCTAAATGTTTTGTACTCTCTTCATGAGGTATATTGGAAAACAAATCCACAACGTCTGTAGTTAAAAAGTGGTGGTTTCATGCAATAAATCCTGATTCAAATTCTTTAATAAGTCACAGGAATCTCTATAAAATGCTCTTTCTTTTTACCCATATATTTTTTAATTTTGAATCAACATATTTAGCAAGGGCTAAGGTTGTTGAACCTTCAGCGGAAACAATAGGCTGAAGAGGGGGATCCAATCCATCCTTATGAATTTTCCAGATCCCAAATATTGTGGGTATCCTTGGTTTGTCAGCCTTTAAAATTTTGTAGGTCCTGTGATCAATTATCCCATCAATAAGTAGTTCCTCAAGTACCATATCAATATGTCTATAAGCTATATTGATTTCATTCCTAGAGGTACTAGAGTATCTACTAGTATCCCTTAAAATATCATTCATCTTACTCTCATAAGTGAAGCAATCCATTAAAACTATTCCCCCTCCTTTGTCGGGTTTCATAATCCTTAAGTTCACATCATTCCTAAGTTCCATCAGGGTGTTTTTCTCCATTCGACTCAAATTACACCTATATTTTACCTTATTGAAATTTCTTCTATTCTCCCCTTCCACTAACTTTTCAAACTTTTTTATTTGTGGGTATAATGGCAGGTTAAAAATACTTTTCCTTACCAATTTGTTGATTTGTGGGTATTATCAAAATTAAATACTGTCTCTGTATTAATTTTCCTAATAAATAACTTAACATCAAGAAGGGTTTTAGCAAGATCCCCTTTCTTAAGGAGGATATATTTGATTCCCTTGCTTAATAAATTAAAATGTTCTTTACTTAAAACCACATGACTAAAATTATAAATACTAAAATCATCCTTAATAAATCTAAAAGGGTTGCTTTCATCCTGAAAAATATTGTGAAAATCTGAGTCAGGCTGGTTGGTACCTTGAATATACGAAAACTTATTTATTTGGCGTTAATGTTTTGTATTTGTGTTCCTTTTAAATTGGTTTGGAGTGGATTACAGTCGTCCATTGGACTTTATTGATTCGCCTTTACAATCACTTTTTCTTTGGTTATTGGTGTTGTTTGGTGACTATGTGGACTTTTATCTGGTTCATAGGTTCATAGTTTGGTACTAGGCTATCAGCCCTAAGGCCTATACAAGCCTAGCCATAACAATTCCCTGGCTATTTCTTCCCACTTTATTTACTTTCCTGGACCCCTGTCTAGCAGGGTGACTGATGTGATCCCTGGGGTGAATTTCCTTTCTCCCATCCAATCATCAAGGTTCCTCTTGAAGAGGTCCAAAGAGGCACTCTGCTTGACATGTATGGGCAATCTATTCCAGAGTCTGGGGAGTCTCTGGGTCAGGAACCTATCCCTCCAGCATGTTTTGTTTATTGTGATGACAAGGTTTAGATCCCTGGAGCATGTAGCTCTGAGGGATTGGGATTTCTTTAAGTGTAGCATGTCCATCAGCTCTGGGTTTGACATGGCCTTGTATATTAAGCAGAGATCGCCTCTGAGTAGACGATATGCGACAGAGTATAGCTGGAGTTTTTTAAGGCGGTCAGCGTAGGGCATCTGCTTTAGGCCTGTGATTCTTTTAGTGAGGTATTTCTGAGGCCTTTCCAGTTGTTGCAGATGTCTTGAGAGGTACATACCAAATGGGGCTTTGTATTCTATAATGGGTCTAATGAGGGATGAGTACAGTGGGACAATGACCTCCTTTTTTCTGAATGAAAAGCCCTTCGTGATGAGGTGTGCCACATAGAAGGATTTCCTGACTGTTGTGGCGATGTGGTTATCGAAGGTGAGACCACTGTCCACCTGTGTCCCTAAGTCTCTTATCACACTTTCTGTGTTTAGTATACTGCCACCTATATGGTAATTCATGGATACATGTTTTTTCCCAAAGGGGATAACAATACATTTCTTAACATTGAGCTTGAGCCCATGGCTCTGGCACCAAGCATCTGTTTCTGTAAGGCCCTTTTGTAGAGTATCCACATCATTTGGGGATTCAGTAATGGCTCCCAGTTTGCAGTCATCTGCAAACTTTGTTAGCCAGAGTCCCTTAGTGTTGACCTGTACTTCAGAGAAGTAGATGCCAAACAAGAGCGGCCCCAGGACTGAACCCTGAGGTACTCCACTTGTCACTTGTCTGGAGCTGGATTTGGAGTCGGCTACTTGTACAGTGTGGGTTCTATCAGTAAGCCATTTAGCAACCCATTGGGTGACATAGGGATTAATGCCCAACTTAGTAAGTTTATCTATGATTCCAGAGTGGGGGATGGTGTCAAAGGCCTTGGCAAGGTCTAGATAGGCTGTGTGGACCACCTTACCCTTGTCCATGGCTCTGGAGACTGATTCAAAGAAGTCAGTCAGGTTCAGGAGACAAGATCGGCCCTTCACAAACCCAAACTGGGTGGGGTCCAGTGTTTGAAGGTTGCCAATGTCTTTGTTTATAAGTTCCATGATAATACGCTCCATGGCCTTGCAGATAAGGCTTGTCAGACTGATGGGACGGTAGTTTCTGGGATCCAAGGTGGATCCCCCCCTTGTGGATTGGGATAACTGTAGCTCTGCGCCACTCAGTGGGCACGAAACCTGAGGTGAGGCAATGATTAGACATGACACTTAGGTGAGGTGTTTTCTTACTATACACATTATTTACTCCAGATTAACTGTCCAGCATATTTACGGAGGTAAGGCAAAACCGGAGTTATAGGCAGAATCAGGGAGGGGTGATAGCCTATCTTCAGGAGTGGAAAAAATTTAGAGGGAAACTGCAAGCTTTAATTTAGTTGGTAGTCGGTGAAGAGCAATAGTTAATAGGTGGGATATTATTGAAATCGAGTAGATAATCTCCAAAAAAACAGTTCCTGTTAGGGCTTTGAAGTCAATTTACTGATCGTTACTAGAAAGCCAATAACCAAAAAGCAGAAAAAACAAAGAAGCCCAGAACAGAAAAGGTAAAAAAGTGAAGACCCTTATAAGAGAGAGTAAAGCTAATCTCAGTAATATGCAAACCAATGAACTACATAGGAACAAATGGGACAATACTACAGGAATAAGACAGGAAGGGGAGCAAGGGGATGGAAAGAGGTTTTAGCACTGAGTTGCAAAGGAAATAAACTGAGTCCAGGTGGTACAGCCAAATTACGAATAATGTAAAGACTGTAAAAATGTGGATGGGGAGGGTTATGAGTTTGGCAGTGTGTTGGTGGCAAATATGTACACCATGCTTGAGGTTTTCAATGAATATTGGAATCCGATCTGTTGATTTAAGGCAGACAGTTAATTAAAAAAAATCTTCAGCATTCATAGTTTGTTGTACTGCATTTGGCAAAAGTTATTTTTTGTTGTGTTTTTCTTGTAAGTTCTTTGATAGGGTTGACTACAAGTTTTAAGAGAAAGCACATAAATAAAAAAAGAACATTGAATATAATAAAGCTCTCCTCTAGCAAATAAATAATTACTTGTAGAAACAACTCTGTATCCGGTTCTCATATCTCCACGGAGATCTGATAAAGAGCAATCAAAACATAATATTTCTTTAATGGCTTTCTTTCAATCGCTAGGAGATGATGTTTTCTGAAAACATTCAAGTGTTTTCTCATTCTGGGAGAGCAGTAAAGATAAGACAAAAACCAGACAGCACTTAGCAGAAGCACAGGCTGTACCATACATCTTAGCATAGATAACCTTCTTTTTGAGTTAACCCAAGTCTCTGAGTGTGGCTGTCAGTTTGTGACAATTGTTCCTATTATGAAATTAAAACTTCAATATTTGAAGATGTACACAGTTTTTGTGCTTATAATAAGTTAATAGTTTTGAGGGGGTGTATTTGTGTTTTTGTTTGAGGCCTTTCAATAAAACAAAAAGTCTTGTAAGATGTGACATAGGCTCAAATGGATATGACAAGAAACAACTGTATAAAAGGTAAACCTGTCAAACATTAGTGTGCATGTAACACAAAAGCTGGAACTAAATACTTAAAAAAGCTATTACAAACAAAAGGTGAGAAGTTCCAGAAGGTTTTATTTAACAGTATTTTAACAGGAGGAGAAGCTGCATTTTTATAAGACCCATTGCTCCTACTACTATTGGAACTCTCTGGGTATTCCTCATTTCTGCCTGCAAATCCTGGTATTTTATGATTTAGTGTCTGTCTGTACATAAGACAATGTAGTCACTGGGTGTAGCAATTTCCATGATCAATGCAACTTTTGTCTTCTTTTCATGGACTGCTATATTTGGTTTTCTATTATCTATTTTTGAACTGTTGGTAATGGGTGATCCGATGTGATAAAAACTTCATCATTTTCTGTAATGCTTTGTGGCTCATGTTTCCAGTGTTTTTCAACTACTTCAACATTATAATGTTTGCACTATCTCCAATGCAACAGCCTTGACACAATTATTATGCCTTTCAGTATACAGTCCTTCTGCCATTAGTATATCAGAACCAGCAACAAAGATGTATAACGGTTTCCAATTCTGTTTTGCAAATCCTACATTTTTGTGTTTCTCCCATATGTTCAATGGACTTTTTAAACTGTTGTGGACATAGTCCAGTATCTTTAGGCACCAATATTAACCTTTCACCTTTTGGTTTAAATTCACCACTCTTTAACAATTCCTGCATTCGATCCTGATCAATATGAGGTTGTTCCTAGAATTTTCAATACTTGCAACTATATTTATGCATTTTCCACATTTCTTGCCTTCTCATCTGATCCTTCACCTTATGCTCTTTCTTTTGTTTTTTGGCACATTCAGTTGCTGCCTGATTTTTATCTACTTCTGGTTTGATTTCCATTCCCGCTTGACGCCAATAAGCTTCTGCTAAACTAAGCAGGGAGGTCATCTTAGACTTATTCTCCTCATGTTTCAAAACGTTCACTATGTTTGGGTCTTGTGAGGTCAGCATATGTATGCAATCCCACGATTGTAGATCTATACATGTAATCAATTTTGAGGAGGCCCATATCTGCTTTAGAACCGGAAATATATAGTCTTGGTATAAACTGATTTTTATAAGTCATTTGATGAGCCTGAAGCATCGTCCTTGCTTTCCTGCCCAACATATCCAACACCTTTTGGGGCCAGTCAGTCACTCCAAAAATGTACATTAGGATAGGAAGAGCAAATTGTTTTATAGCTTGGACTTTGTTCCTTAATGCCAACACTATTTTCAGTATTAATTTTAGTCTTCTAGACTATTCCTTACTAAGTTTCATTTGTTCATGTTTTTTTTATACATCTGTATTAAGTTATCACGTGTGACATAGACAAATTTACATTTATATAAAAGTAATCAAACTGTATTAAAAGTTCATGTTTACATAGGTTCATAGGTGTGTACTAGGCTAATGGCCATGGACCCTTTACAAGCCTAGCCCATAGAAGTGCCCTGCCATAGTGCCACCTGACGTTAGTTCCCAGTGCCTCTATCAAGTAGAGCCACTGGAGTGATCGCCTGGGTGAACTTTCTATTTCCCATCCACTCATCAAGATTTCTGTTGAAGAGGGCCAGTGAGGTGAACTGCTTGACATGTGTGGGAAGTCTATTCCCGAGCATGGGCAGTCTCAGGGTTATGAACCTGTCCCTCCAGCATGTTCTGTTGATTGTGGTAATGAGGTTGAGGTGTCTGGAGCATGTGGTGCAGAGGGATTGGGATTTCTTTAGATGTAGCATTTATAACAGAGCTGATTCAGACATGACTTTGTAAGTCAAGCAGAGATTGCCTCTTAGTAGACGATATGAGACAGAGAATAGCTGGAGTTTTTTGAGTCTGGCCATATAGGACATGTGTTTAACGCCTAGGATCATCTTTGTGAGGTACTTTTGCAGCCTTTCCAGCTTTTGCATTTGTCTAGTGAAGAACATTCCAAATGGGGCATTATACCCAATGATTGGCCTAATGAGGGAAGAGTAGAGAGAGATGATGACCTCTTTCTTTCTGGATGCAAAACCCTTGGTAATGAGATGTGCCACATAGAAGGACTTTCTGACCGCAGTGGCAATGTGGTGGTCGAAGGAGATGTTGCTGTCAACCTGTGTCCCCAGATCTCTTATAACACCTTCAGTGTTCAGTGGGCTCCCATCGATGTAGTAATTAGTGGGAACTGAGTTTTTCCCAAAGGGGATGACAACGCTTTTTTTGGCATTAAGCTTAAGGCCATGGTTTTGACATCAGTCACTGGGCTCATTGAGGCCTTTCTGTAGGATGTCTACATCACTTGGGGAGATAATAATGTCTCCCGGCTTTTAGCAGTCTGTGAACTTGGTCAGCCAGAGTCCCTCTGTGTTGGCCTGGACTTCTGAGAAGTAGATGCCAAACAGGAGAGGACCCAGGACCAGTCCCTGTGGAATTCCACTCGTGACTGGTTGGCAGTCTGACTTGGGGTCTGCTACTTTCATACTGTGGGTTCTAACTGTGAGCCAATTTGCAACCCACCTAGTGATATAGGGGTTGATGACTAGTTTGGTGAGTTTATCAATAATGCCTGAGTGTGGAATGGTATCATAGGCCTTGGCTAGATCGGGGTAGGCTATATGAACGGCCTTGTCCTCATCCACAGCTCTGGTGACTGACTCAAAGAAGTTAACCAGGTTGAGCAGGCATGATCTGCCTTTCACAAAACCAAATTGTGTGGGATCTAGAGTTTGGAGATTCCCTATATCCTTGTTAATTAGGTCCATGATGATGCGCTCCATATCATTACATATCAGACTCGTCATACTAATGGGGTAATAATTCCCAGGGTCTGTAGTCACTCCCCCTTTATGGAGAGGAATGACTGTAGCAGTTTGCCATTTGGTAGGGACAAAGCCTGAGGTGAGGCTGTGATTGAACAGGGCACACAGATGTGGTGTCAGTTCACTTTGTAGTTCATGTAGAACACATCCAGGGATATTGTCGGGTCCCATGGAAGCTGTATTCTTGGCCTTGGACAATGCAGCTTTAACCTGTGCTGCAGTAATGCTGGGTGTCTGCCATTATTGGTCCTTTGGGGGGAGATGGGGGTAAAGTTGGCACTGAATCAGTCGGCCAGTATGTTGGCAATATCTTTTGGCTCAGTATAGGAGATACCATTGTGCAGTAACTCTGAGCAAACCTGGGTATTGCTGGGGAGATTCTTGATATAACTATGGAAGGCTTTGTGTTTGTTTTTAGTGTCTGCCGCAATTCTGCCTTCATAGCTGGCTTTAGAGGTTTTGATGAGGAATCTCAACTTTTTATTGAGGCTAACAAGGGAGTTTTTCCAGTCTTGGGACTTTTCTGCAGCACTTTCTTCCTTCTGCTGTAGAGTTTATTAATGGCAGGGGACCACCAGATTGGCTTCCTTTTTTTGGAGGAAAGCGTCTTTGTTCTGTTGGGTATGGCTAGTTCCATGCATTTATGTACTTGTTCGTACAGTGCATTGGTGTATGATTCGGCAGTCATGCATCTATTTTCCATTGACATGGGTGCCATGAAGTTAACCACCTCTGTTTTTAGGAGCCCAAAGTCAGCTTTGGAGAAGCTTCACATATAATGCTATATATTGTATAACTTAAGCAACATTACATAAATTATTCAATTCCTGCCTTTTTCTTAAACAAGAAATATCTTTATTAAACCATCACTTACGACATAGGCAATAATATATTTATATAAATGAAAACAAACCATACTGACACATCCTAGTTGCAAGCATTTTACATCACAAACCATATTGAAACACTCCCAGTTGCAGACATTATACATCACTTATAATCTACCCAATCATTTTCAGTGGAATTGAACATAGCTCATTTAAGTCCTGACTTCTTTTAAATCTCATTCCTCCCTGTATGTATTGTTCCCACATTTCCCATTTTTTCCTATGTAATTTGCTCCTACCCTTTTCTAAAGATCTCGATTCCAGTTGTTTTATCTCTGTTACTATGTTCACTACTTCTAGTATAGTTGGTGTAGATTTTGTTTTCCATTTTGTACTAATTGCTTTTTTGACAGCCACTATAATTAGACACAGCAAGGCCTTACCATATGTAGGCATTTCTGATATGGTATCATATCTTAGAAAAATCATCTCCCTCATCACACCAGTCTGCCCACCCAGCATCTCAGTGCATCCCACAGGGAATCCTTAAAGTTTGCCAACTCACCGCACTCCATAAAATATGTTCACGATTACCGCTTTCTTTCCTGTCACTCCTCCATTTGCTGTTCACCTGAGGAAAGATTCTCTGCAGTGTACTTGAGGTATAAAAATATCTATGTAAACATTTCCAAACAGCTATCCTAAATCTTTTATATTTTGTTGCATATTTGGGAGACATACATTTATCTTCCCATTGTTTCTTTGTGAATTGCTTATCCAGTTGTTCATGTTTTATTGTTCATCCTTTATCAATTCCCAAATATTTATATAGACTCGCTGTTGCACCATGACCTAATCTATTAAGTAGACAGCTTAATGGGTTAAGGGCAAGACAGAAGAAGAGCAGTGACTGAGAGTCACCCTGCGATATCCTGCTTTAAATTTTTATCCGTGGAATAATAATTCATCCTTTCTGTTAGTTTGAATGCAAAGTGATTTGCAACTGTTTCACGGTTGCTATAATGTAATCGATCAGTGTAGGGTGTATGTTATACATTTTTAAGCACTGTTTTATCCATAGGTTCATAGGTTAGTACTAGGCTAACTGCCCTTGCGAGCCATTTTAAGCCTAGCCAGTTATCCCCTGTGAGATTCAAACCGTGTACTTTGGGTTTGTAAGGCAAACACCTTAACCATTAGGCCACCCTCCCAACAATGTCTGATATGGTCAAATGCTTTTTTAGTCTATCCATGCCATACTTAGATTCTTACCCTGTTTACAATCCCCCATTATGACTTTATTTAACAACAAATGATCCCCTGTTCCATATTGTTACCCTTTTGTTCTTTCGCCATTATTGAGCTTTCTTCTAAGGAACTATAAAGTCTGTTGGCATCCTTTTCAGTGTAGAATTTATATGTTGTCAGAAGGCAAGTTAGTCTATAGTTTTTAGGATAGCTTGCAGATTTGCTCTTAGGTAGGAGTATTGGTTTTCTAGTGTGTGCTTATAAATAGTTTTTACTCATGGCTAAATATTCATGTAAAGATGTTAATACTTTTAGCAAGAAGTTAGGTACTGCATCTGGGCCTGTAGTTTTCCAATTAGAAGGTTTTCTTAACTTTGTTTAATTCTCTCTGGCCTTTACTTCATCCCATTTCATATCCTGTCCATTTGAACTTATTATTCTTTCTTTTACTACTTCTGTCCATTTAGCATTGTTATGTTCTACAGGATCTTTATAGATATTTCTCCAAAATGTGTCTGTTTCTTCTTTTTTGGTGGTGTTTCAATTCCTTTGGGTCATCAATAAATTGCTTATTTTGTACTTTATATTTATCTGCATATATTCTGAGCTTCTCTGCCTGTGCTGATATTTTAGTTTATTATTTGCAATAGTGCACGATAGATACTGATCTGTTCTGACTAGGCATATTGCATTATCACGTGCATCTTTGAGTATTTTGGTTGCCCTGTTACCTCTTCTATACTATTCTGACAGTAACACTTTTTGTCTTGGTTTATAGTTTTCTCTAATTCGATACTTCATGATGGCATTTGATTTCTCCCCTTCCTTTCCCTTACTATTTGTTTTTGTGGTAAGACTTAATCTGTTATTGATTTAGCTGCACAGTAATATATCCTATTTACTTCTGTTATATCACATGAATCTCTATGAACAGTTCTAATTACTGTGTTCATTTGTTTTATCAAACTTCTAACGTTTTGGGTTTTATTTCCTTTCTGTAGTCTATTTATTTAATTGATCATAATATGTCTGCCCATCTCTATAAAATCAAGATCTCTTCTCTTAGATAATTTTCTTCTAAACTAAGGGCACATTCTTTGTTCTGCATTTCCTGCAGGCATTCTATAGAAAGTTACAGAGCCACATTTCTCTTCATTTTCATCCTGAGTCATCCGTTGCTCTTTCATATGAGAACTCACTGGTGTATCACTCCACAACATTAACTGCATTAGAGTTGCTAGTTTCCTGTTCCTTCCCTTGCTGTGCAACTCCAACTAAACATTTGTACTGGTTTCCTATAGAAGGCACCAAAGCATCTTCATATGACAACTGATCAGATGTTTCTCCTTAATTTGGGCATCCATTGCTCTGTCATGCTGTGATGCTGTCAGAGTTAGGTTTTCTACACTAAATCTTTAACTCTGTAGGTAATCCATTACCTCAGTTTCTATTTCTTTAACTTCTTCATTACTGATCCTCTTTTCTGCGTTTCCTGTTTGTTGTCTTATTTTTTTGTATTGTAAAATGTTCCATGTCAGGTTGCCTTTGCCTGTATTTCTCTTCAAATATCTTTAGTGCTGCTCTTTTTGTATTGATTAGTTTTGCTTTCTCCTTTGCATACATATTTTACCATATTAAATCTCGTTTTCATTTCCATGTCCATATTTCTTCTTCAGATGTCTTCTGCTCCTCCTGTTCATTCTTACTTTGAAAACTCATTCCATCATAGGTTGGTACTAGGCTATCGGCTGTAGGGCCTGTGCAAGCCTAGTCATAACAATTCCCCTGGATATTTCTTCCCACAATATTTACTTCCCTTTCATGCTGTGATATAACCTGAGTTAGACTTTCCACACTAAATCCTTCACTTCACAGGTATCCCATAACTTCAGCTTCTATTTTTTTTAACTTCTGCTTTACTGAACTTCAGTTCTGCATTCCCTGTTTGTGATCTTATTGTTTGTATTGTAAAATTTTCCATATCTGGAGCCTTTGCCTGTATTTCTCTTTGACTGTCTTTGGGGCTGCCTTTTTTGTGTTGATTAATTTGGCTTTCTCCTGTGCATAACTATTGCACCATATCAGATCTCTCTTTCTTTCCCATGTCCATATTTATTTTTTATACCTTTCAAAAGTCTCTAGATTTTTTTTTTTTTTATTTTTGCACTTCCTTAGTCTCTTCTTTTTCCAAATGGCCCAAGGTTTCTTGGTCTGTATAATGTTTTTCACAAAACTATTGTATTAACGAACACAAATTTTTATTTGAAGCTTCTGACGGTCTTTCTCGTGGAAGTATTGTTCTTTCCTCTAATTTGTGTCTTAATCTTTTTGTGCATCTTCTGTTTGGAAATTCTGGGCTTCTTGCATAATAGTAACAATACATCATTTCTTTCTTATTCAGTTGTCCACTCTATCGTCTTTATGGCTGTTTTTTGGCTTATCAGTTTTTGTGATTTTTGTGGACTATTACTTCCTTCTACAACAGGGGGGTTTGGTCTAGTCCTATTGTAGGAATGTGTCCGTATTTTGAGGATTCTATGCTATCATTTTTTCCAGCCTGGTACCAGTGCACCTACCAGGACTGGGCACCTTTTTATCCTGGGTCTTGTGCACCAAGCTATCTTTATTTTTCAGCCTATTTCTGTCCATGATATATGCTCTGTAAATACAGTCTATATATCAGTGTTGTCTTGGTGAGATTTTGTGGAAAAACAGGATCCACTTTGTGAAGGTACTCACCAAGACTCGAGGATGAATTCAGTTCCAGCACTACTGCTCTCCTTTGCTTGCTTATTTTTCTTCATTCAGATCCACACAGTGAGGAGGGATTGGAGGGTGTGGAGTTTTTTTTATTTAGGATCTGAGAATTGAGCAGCAACACCTTTAGAGTTGCTTGTCGACTTTTTCACTATTATGGTAGTTTTGTCTTTGTGGCATTGCCTAAATATGGCTCTAAGGGCTAGATAAAGTTTTAACCAATATCTGAAAGCCTAGGGGGGGTACAGGTGCAACCCATCCTTAGCAAAACAATGATGTGGTCTTTTGACCATGTTCTCTTATACTGACAGATTTTAATTCTCCCTGGGGTAACACCAGAAACTAAACCAATTATTAAAATATTTTTTTGTGTTCGTAATATGGTATCATCCTTTGTAAAGGTAGAGAGCTGCTCAGTGCTGTTCATTGCAAGGCTAATACCTGTGTGTGTCACATATTCCAAGAGATCCATTATGTCTGTTTTCCAGTAAGGTACTTATGTCTCAGGTCATTTATACCTACATGGACTATGATAGAATTATATTAGTACCTGGGGTGCTGTAACTTGAGTGCATGCTTGATATTGCAGATCCTGGCTCCAGACAGGCAACTAACCATTATATTCTTGTCTAACCTGGTGAGTGGGGCGTCTGTGTGCCACAAAATGGAGTCCCCATCAACAAGAATATAAGATGAAGTGTATGCTTGCCTTATGGACCTTTATACTTAGAGTACCATTAGGTGTAGGCTTATGTAAAATGTTTGATGTTGCTTTTATTTATTTGACATTTGTTGACCGGGATAGTCCGACTGAGCAAAAGCTTTTGGTGCATGCTGTAGTGATTGCTGAGTGATTATGTATTATGGTGGTGAATTATGTACTGCTGTGGTGAAGGTGAACTACAATTATACTGAATTATTTATTTATTTAAATTCTTTCCATGTGCTAAAATGTACAATGCTTAAAGAAAGAAAAAAAGCAGTATGCTGCTTTCCCAGGATAATTCATTTTCACGAGTGCATTTGCACTGTAGGCTTAGTACAGTCTTCATATGTTAGGATTTTCCACAGCACTGTCACAACCACATAATATGTGTAATTGTGTAAATAAAGTTAAAAATTCCCTGTTTATATTTGGCTTTTAGTTCTCACTGATGGAGGTCAGAAAAAAACATTTCTGAAATGTTAGTATCATAATTCTGTGATTTGCTTTCCTATCTTTTTGCAGTAATATTTTTTTATTCTTAAAAAAAATGAACTGCAGATCAAGAGTACATGACTTCTATTTCCATATACAGTAGGACAAAATGTTTGTATTCACATAAAATAAAATGCACTGTACCACTTACCTGTATTTGAATTTTACTTGTTACTGTGTGGTATCATCCAAGAAGCAAGACCATAATGCTGTGTATTGATTCCTCTGGTCATCCTTTTTACAAGAGCATTTGTGTGGTGGAATTATCACACTGTCCAGTGTTGTATTCACTCACAGCAAGGCTGTACTTTGTGCATCTGAACAAATACAGCATCCAGTTATACAAAGACAGGCATCATGGGAAGCTGGTTTTACATGTTTCAAAAATTATAACTGGGGAGAAAGATATTTTTCTTGTGTGCTTTGCATAGTTTTCAACAGTGATTGTGTGATTCAATAAAGGCATCCTCCAAGTTCTGTACTCTGTGCTGTTGAAGGAATATTGTATTCAATCATATAAAGTCTAGTATTAATGGACAGTCCAGGTGTTTCACAGTAATGTAATTTTGCTCACAGCTAATACTTTTTAAGAAAAAAATGTATTGCATTCAATAATGTGTCTTTCTGTGGTTGAATTACAGTAGACTCCTCCTTATCCGACCTCTCTTTAACCAGCCAACAAATTTCTTCCATAGTCCTAGCAAAAGACAACAGAGAGAACAACACTTCCTATCTTTTTGCAGTAAATTTTTTTTATTCTTAAAAAAAAATATGAACTGTGCTGTTCAAGGAAAATTGTATTTAGTCACATAAAGTCTAGTATTAATGGACTGTCAAGATGTTTCACAGTGCTGTAATTTTTGCTCACAGCTAAATTTTATTGCAAAAAGATAGGAAAGCAAATCACAGACTTATGATGCTAACATTTCAGAAACGCGTTTTCTGACCTCCAGCAGTAAGAACTAAAAGCCAAATATAAACAGGGAATTTTCATTTTATTTACACAATTGCAAATATTATGTGGTTGTGACAGTGCTGTGGAAAATCCTAGCATATGAAGACTGTACTAAGCCTACCGTGCAAATGCACTTGTGAAAATGGATTATCCTGGAATTTGTATATTCTTAAAAAAATATGAACTGCAGATCAAGAGTACATGATCTTCTATGTCCATATACAGTGGAACAAAAACTCACCAAACTAGGCATCAACCCCTATATCACTAGGTGGGTTGCAAACTGGCTCACAGATGGAACCCGCAGTGTGAAAGTAGCTGACTCCAAGTCAGAATGCCGACCAGTCACTAGTAGAGTCCCACAGGGCTTGGTCGTGGGTCCTCTCCTGTTTGGTATCTGCTTCTCTATAGTCCAGGCCAACACAAAGGGACTCTGGCTGACAACGTTCACAGACGATTGCAAGTTGAGAGCTATTATTACCTCCCCAAGTGATGTTGACATCCTACAGAAAGGCCTCACTGAGACAAACAACTGGTGTCAGAACCATGGCCTTAAGCTCAGTGCCAAAAAATGTGTCGTCATCCCCTTTGGGAAAAACCCAGTTCCCATGAATTACCACATCGATGGCAGTCCACTCAACACAGAAGGTGTTATAAGAGATCTGGAAACACCGGTTGATAGCAACCTCTCTGTTGACCACCACATTGCCACTGTTGTCAGAAAGTCCTTCTATGCGGCACATCTCATTACTAATGGTTTTGTATCCAGGAAGAAAGAGGTCATTGTCTCCCTCTACTCTTCCCTCATTACGCCAGTCATCAAGTACAATGTCCCATTTGGCATGTATCTCACTAGACACCTGCAACAACTGGAGAGGCCGCATAAGTACCTCACAAAGTGGATCCTAGGCCTTAAACACTTATCCTGAATGGACAGACTCAAAAAAAAATCCAACTATTCTCTCTCTCGTATCGACTACTTAGAGGCCATCTCTGCTTGACTTACAAAGCCATGTCTGATCCAGCTCTGTTAGAAGTGCTGCATCTAAAAAAATCCCAATCCCCCTGCACCACATGCTCCAGAGACCTCAACGTTATTACCACAATCAGCAGAACAAGCTGAGGGGACAGGTTCATAACCCAGAGACTGCCCATGCTATGGAATAGGCTTCCCATACATGTCAAACAGAGCACCTCACTGGCCCTCTTCAAGAGAAATCTTGATGAGGTGATGGGAAATAGAAAATTCACCCCAGGGATCACTCCAGTGGCTCTACTCGACAGAGGCAATGGGAACTAAGGTCGAGTGGCACGATGCCAGGATAATCCTATGGGCTAGACTTGTAAAGGCTCCAGGGCCATTAGCCTAGTACACACCTATGAACCTATCAACAAAATGTTTGTATTCACATAAAATAAAATGCACTGTACCACTTACCTGTATTTGAATTTTACTTGTTACTGTGTGGTATCATCCAAGAAGCAAGACCATAATGCTGTGTATTGATTCCTCTGGTCATCCTTTTTACAAGAGCATTTGTGTGGTGGAATTATCACACTGTCCAGTGTTGTATTCACTCACAGCAAGGCTGTACTTTGTGCATCTGAACAAATACAGCATCCAGTTATACAAAGACAGGCATCATGGGAAGCTGGTTTTACATGTTTCAAAAATTATAACTGGGGAGAAAGATATTTTTCTTGTGTGCTTTGCATAGTTTTCAACAGTGATTGTGTGATTCAATAAAGGCATCCTCCAAGTTCTGTACTCTGTGCTGTTGAAGGAATATTGTATTCAATCATATAAAGTCTAGTATTAATGGACAGTCAAGGTGTTTCATAGTACTGTAATTTTGCTCACAGCTAATATTTTTTAAGGAAAAAAATGTATTGCATTCAATAATGTGTCTTTCTGTGATTGAATTACAGTAGACTCCCTCTTATGTGGCCTCTCTTCCTCTCTTCAACCAGCCAACAAATTTCTGCCATAGTCCTAGCTAAAGACAACAGAGAAGAACACCACTTCTGCCTCCTCTGGGCTAAATAATGACAGACATTTGAGCTTTAGACTTCATATTCATTAGAAAAATGCATATTAACACAAATCCTGTTATTCTAGCTGATTTATAACCTATAAATGCTGTTTTATATGCATTTTCTGATTACCAGCCTTTCGTTTATCCAACCTAGGTCTGGTCCCAGCGAGACGGGCTAAGAGGGAGTCTACTGTAATACAGCTTTCTGATGTAGTACTGCATAAAGTTAAATGAATAGAGCATTCATTCTCATAAAGGTCATCATCATCTAAAGGGCCGTTTCTCTTGATGAAAAAGAAAAAGCAAATAACCTTGCTTTTTCTAGTGTGCCTTTGCAGTCTGTAGATGCTCCATTTTGCATAGTCAAATGAATACAGCATTCAGCTGTCAAGTTGTCCTAGAGCAGTAACATTTTCATTCACAGTACTGCTGTGGCATTTTTATATTTATTGGACCTTTACTGATTTCAAATATTAATTCAGGGCTACTGAATATCAACTTTTAATTGATTAGAAACATTATCAGTGAATAAGAAAAAAGTACAGTTTTTAATTTTTTTGTACTTTTTCACCCTGCTGTGGGTTGGTCTTCATCAGCCTCCCCAGACAATTGACTCATTTATTTCCCATCATTAGGATGAGAGTCATATAAAAGTGGCAATCATTCATACAGCCATTAGGTGTAGCTCAAGGTTTTTCCTTAGTTTTATCTCTCCATGTGCATACCTGGATACAGGTAACAAATCCCCTAAGGGTGGAGCACACACTGGGCTTGTTCACACTGGTTATCCCTTCTTCAGTAAGAGACATTGCCAGCAACCATCCCCACCCTTTGAAGCAAGGGAACTAGTTTCCCTGGTCTCCGTTATAGAAATCGCATTTCCCTGTGTGCCCCTTCAAACACCCACAACCTTCCTGCCGCCCCCGGAGAGTCAAAGAGGTCACACCTCTTCACTCCTTCCCCCTCCCTTTCTGGCTTCGCCAGTTTAAAAGCTGCTAATCAAACCCTGGTTGCTTGGGTTGCTGTAACGGCTTTAACCTTTTGTTCCACAAAATCTGGCTAGCTTTTTATCTCGTACTGTAAAGGTATATCCCTACACTATTTCTAAATGAAGGAAGGCTTTAATCAGCAATACATAATATTGATATTTTTACTGCAATAGCTGTATGAGTGAAGAAATATGTCCCTTTTTCACATGTGTGAACAAGTGAACACAAAAATAGTAATACTTCTTGTTGGGACAAGAGTGATGGAGATGTGATTTTTTTTTCCTTTTCTTTCCATGCATTTAGAATTTGGATTTTCAAGGTTTTTATAACCAGTTTAAGAAGTTTAACAATTGTTATCAATGGACTTAATGGTTGGATAGTTTAAAGAATAAGGAATATTACTTTAAAATCACTTAGCCCTACTCCTGTGAAGGCACGGCTGAGTCACAGTCTGTAGATCAGTCAGGGAAAGTAACTGCAGAGAAAGGGAAACCAAAAGCAAATGTGCATTTCCACCAGATCATAATGGAGCTGCAAAATAACTGATTACATTAACAGAGCTAAGAAGGGGGTGGAAAAGATGTGGTCAGCATTGCAACCGGTTGCAAGAGAGGGACACAGAACTGAGAATCTTCTCATTGAATGGCAGCAGTGGAAGATAGAAGTAATGCGATAGAAGCTTGGTAGATCAGTGTAGAAGACAGAATGAGAAGGAAATCCTTCTGAATGAAGAAAACCCCACAGAAACTGTAATTCCCCAGACACAGCCTGTGATGAAAGAAGAGGAGGGGCCCACCACAGACGAAGTAAGAACAGCACTAAGGAAAGTAAAGTCAGAGAAAAAATATTTTCAGGTGAGGTCACACAGATATGATCAAGGTGTCGGGAGAGTTGGGGAAAAATGGCTTGATAAGGGTACTCAAAACAGTATGGAAAGAAAGGACTATCCCAGATGACTTGAGAATAAACATTCTAGTGCCAGTGTACAAGAACAGTGGGGACATTCATAACTGTGGGTATTGTACAGGTATCCTCCTGTCACACTGCATGAAAGTTCCAGAGAGGGCAGTTTATAAACAAATATGTACAAAGTAAGATAGGAGATGAGCTGTTGGATTCAGCTCAGGATGCAACACAAACAGCCAGATGTTTGCAGTGAGACAGATAGTTGAGAAGAAGCTAAAGATGAGGAAAGAGTTCAACTGGGCATTCTAAGACTTTGAGAAAGCATATGACTAGGTGCCAAGAATGGAATGCTGATTTGAGCAGTCTTGTGATGGTTTTTCAGTCACAGAATCATTGTAGAATTAGGGCAGGTTGTGTACAATGACAGAATGACACAAGTATGAACAGCGTTGATCTCACAGAGGGGTTCTCAGTGGGTATGCATCAGGGTTCAGTTCTGAACCCACTTCAGCTCATACTTGTGATGGACTACATTAGCAAAGAGGTAAGTGTTACTGTATTCAGATGATGTGGCATTATAGGCAGACTTTGAATAAGAGCTTCAACAAATGAAAGGGGAATGAAATACAAAACTGAAGGCACAGGGGATGAAACTGAGTACAGATTAGACAGTTGTAATGGCAGCAAATGGGGGAAATCAGAAGAAGCTGAGAGTTGAGATAAAAGGGAAGATAGTGGAACAGCTTGACAGCTTCAAGTAGTGTTGGTCGAGGAGAAGGTAAGTCTAAATGAAGAGGTCAGAGCTGCAGTCAGAAGGGCTGCAGCCAACTGGCACAGTGTCGGGGGTATGTATGACGGAAGAATGCCAAAGAAGTGGAAAAGTAAGGTGTACAAAACAGTGGTGTGACTAGTACTACCGAATGGTGCAAAAACCTGGGAAGGGAAGGTAGTGTAGTTGAGTAAGCTAGAGGTGATGGACATGAGGTGCCTGAGAAAGGTGGTAGGATGCACACTGTGGGACAGACAAGGAAATGAGGATATTAGAGCAGAAGCCCAAGTAACTTCAATTGCAGAGAAGGTCAAAGAAAGCAGATTATGGTGGTTCAGGCATTTGTGAAGAAAAGCAGAAGACAATCTGCTAAATAAGTTTTGGGACAGACAGGAAGAAGGTAAAAGGAAGCAAGGACACGTGTCAAAGAGATGCACAGATTATGTGAGATAAGACCTGTGACAGTTAAGCATGAGTCTCGAAGAAGGTAGGATAGTGATATTGAATCAATAACAATGGTGACAGTTGCTGCACTACATGTAGAAAATGAGAAGAAGGGTTTCCTGATGATGATCAGTCCATATAGAAATCTGGGTAAATGGTAGAGTCTGTGCAATGGTTTCAGAGCATTACAATGTTAGTGGATAAGTAGGAATGTAAAGATTGTAATAAAGCAGCTAGGGTGAACTTAGTCAAGTGTATTACAGAAGCTAGTGGCAGGAGATATAAGAATAGAATATTAAGTACACTTTTTAGAGCTGTACTGATACTAGTGACAACTAACTTTTAAACAGTCTGGGAGAGGGAGTGACAAACTCTGGATCCAAAAGAAACATAGTCCAAGGTACTGTTAGCACAAGGGCTGCAAAAGCAAGACATTGCATGCCCTTCGGATGGCAGTGACTTTTTGGTTTGTATATTCTGAGTAATAATACTTGTTAAAGATATAGTAAAAGGGGTTTGGGAGAGTGGAAACACATTCTAGAGGTGCAGTAAGCTGGATAAGTTTAAACAGGATTTATATGCACATGAGTATGTACCAATAGAACTCAAATAACAGCCCCATTTTACTTCATTTCTTTAATATGCGGAGTATCAGTGGGAACAGGTTCATAGGTAGGTACTAGGCTATCTGCCCAAAGGCATTTATAAGCCTAGCAGGAATGTGTTGGCTTTCGCCACCCCCTTAGATTAGTTCCCTGTGCCTCTGTCCAGCAGAGCCACTGAATTGATCACCGGGGTAAACTTTCTGTTTCCCATCCACTCGTCACCGTTTCTCTTGAAGAGTGTTAGTGAAAAGCTCTGCCTAATGTAGATTGGAATCTTGTTCCAGAGCATGGGAAGTCTCTGGGACAGGAATCTATCCCTCCAGCATGTCCTGTTTATTGTTGTGGTGAGGTTTAGATCCCTAGAGTGTGTGGCTCGAGGGGATATGGTTTTCTTTAGGTGTAGCATGTCCATCAATTCTGGGTTGGACATGGCCTTGTATGTCAGGCAGAGATCACCTTTGAGTTGGCGGTATGCAACTGAGTACAGCTGGAGTTTCTTCAGTTGAGCTGCATAGGGCATCTGTTTGAGGCCAGTGATCCTCTTGGTGAGGTACTTCTGTGGTCTTTCCAGCTGTTGCAGGTGTCTTGTAAGGTACATCCCAAATGGGGCGTTGTACTCTATGATGGGTCTGATGAGTTATGCGTAGAGGGGCACAATGACCTCTCTTGATCTGGATGCAAACCCTTTTGTGATTAGGTGGGCCACATAGAAGGATTTTATAACCACTTTGGCAATGTGATTATCAAAGGAGAGCTTGGTCAGCCGTAGTCCTCATCTGCTTGCCTGTACCTCTGAGAAGTATATGCCGAACAGGAGGGGTCCTAGGACTGAGCCCCGGGGAACTCCACTTGTAACCGGTTTAGAGTCAGACCTAGCTCCCGCAACTCTTACCATGTGGCTATTGTCCGTGAGCCAGTTGGTAACCCATCTCATGACGTAGGGGTTTATGTTCAGGCTGGTGAGCTTGTCTATAATACCAGAATGGGGAATGGTGTCAAAGGCCTTTGCAAGGTCTAGGTAGGCTGTGTGGACCACCTTTCCCTCATCTATAGCCTTGGTAACTGTCTCAAAGAAGTCCACCAAGTTTAGGAGGCATGATCTGCCCTTAACAAAGCCGAACTGGGTAGGGTCCAGTATTTGGAGGTTCCCAATGTCTCTGTTAATGAGATCCATGATGTTGCGCTCTATAGCCTTGCAGACCAAGCTAGTCAGGCTTATAGGGGGATAGTTCCCGGGGTCTGTTTTGGCTCCACCTTTGTGAAGCGGAATAACCGTTGCTGTGCGCCACTCTATGGGTATGTAGCCTGTGGAGAGGCTGAGTTTGAACAGTGTATTTAGGTGAGGGGTTAGTTTATCTTTGAGCTTGTGTAGGACGCAGCCTGGGACACCGTCCCGTCCCATTGATGCTGTGTTTTTGGCTTTGGAGAGGGCTGTTTTAACCTGTCTGTGATTTCAGGAGCATTACATTCTTCTGGTATGGTTATGGGCCCTTTTGGGCGTGAGAGGGGGTGAAGTTTGCACTGAACATGTCTGCCAGGATGTTGCCGATATCGGTCGGTTCAGTGTATTTTGTGCCATTCTGCACTAACTCCAAACAGATCTGGGAATTGCCACTTAGATTCTTGACATAGCTAAAGAATGACTTGTGGTTATCTTTGGAGTCCATGGCAATTTTTCTTTCGAAGCTAGCCTTGGATGATTTTATGAGGGATCATAGTTTCTTGCTGATACTGATCAGGGATGTCTTCCCCTCCTGGGATTTTACTCTTTTCTGTACTAGTTTCCTCCTCCTGTTATATCGCTTGTTTATGGCAGGGGTCTATCAGACTGGTTTCCTTTTCTTGGAGGAGTGAGTCTTGGTTTTGCTTGGGATAGCACAGTCCATGCAGTCTTGTAGGTGCCCGTAGAGTGCATTAGTAAAGGATTTTGCAGCTTTGGCAGCATTATCCTTTAGCATGGGGGATTTGAAACTTTCCACCTTGGTCTTAAGTAGCGTGAAGTTTGCCTTTAAAAAGTTTTTCACTATGGTTTCTTTGACCGGGGGTGGGGGCAGAATGTGGATATCCAGAGTGATTAGTTTATGGTCAGATCTAACCAGCGAGGGCTTGACCTACGGTGTAGAACACTGATTGCCCATGTTGGTGATGACCAGGTCCAGTATGTTGTCACCTCTGATGGGGGTGTTGACCATTTGATCCAGGGCGTTTGAGTTTATAAATTCTAGGAAATGTTGGGCAAGGGATTTAGTACTTGAGTAGTTCTCCCAGTTAATTTTGGGTAATTGAAATAACCCAATATCAGGGTGTTTGGTAGGACCTTTATGTTTCCAGAAATGCGGAATGGGGGTCCAGGGACATGGTGGGTGATCTGTAGCAAGCTACAATTTGAATTGCAATTCTGCCCATTGTTAGTTGCACGTGGATGATCTCTGAAGCATCGTGCTGTGCCACTAACCTGGAGGTGTGGGTATCCTTGATGAATATGGATACGCCCCCACCTTTTGTATTTCAGTCTGGGTTTTGGGGCCGAAATGTATGGTATGAGTTGTAGCCTGGTAGTGCTGGGGTGCTCTCTGGAGCCTTAAACCAGGTTTCTGTTACTGCACATATATCGATTTTCTCCATAAGGAGGGCACACTGCTGTAACACTTGGCTGAAAAAAGGTGGACCTACCCATCATCGAAGTTGTTAGTGTACTAATACAACAAGTGCAAGCTAGAAACCTAGAGCAAAACGAAAGTTGCAAAATAAATGGTCTTCACCCCTAACATACCATGTTTAGGAAAGTAAAAGCTCTTGGGTTAATTGGAGTGAGGTGTATGTACGGAGCTTTTTGTAATTCAGGGGTTTAACCAAAGGGATTATGTTTTCTTAGGTTGGACAGATGTAAAACTGCTTACATATTTGCTGTATAGTTTCTCCTATAAAAACATGATTTAATTTTGATGATGCTATTAGAAATAAATTGCTGCAAAATAACTCTTTGTATGTAGTTGGACTTGCATATAATATTCTGGTTTACTTATTGAAGTTGTTTAAAAAAGAGAGGAACAAAAACGAGTATATATGACAATACAACAGTTAATACTGTAACAGCATACAAACTAGAAAGTCCTGAAGTTGTGTAAAAAGACTTGGAGGGAGTGCCATATAAAAAATACCAAGTATCTTGATTTTGTAACGTACCTTGATGTTAAAAGTACTTTGGCCCATGTTATTTCTGTGAATGTAGTAGTAATAAAAGGAACTGGTCATGGGTGGTAGGGGCAGCGAGAGTGATGCCTAGTTATGGACAGACTATTGAAAGGCCTTCAGCCCAGGACAAAGGCACTAAAAAAAAAAAAACACTAGTTCACAAAGAAGCCTGTTCATGTTGTCTGATTCTGTCACAAGAATACTGCAAATGTAAAAAATAAAGTAAAGGGTGATGCCCATGGATGACTCTGGGGAAGATGGTGGCATCCCTTTAAATGTGTAGATTAGGAAAGGCATTGTTTATATTAGTCAGAGAATGTGATATTATTGTAGCCCTTGGGTCCTGGTTCTTTTGGGCTTTGCTGCATATATGCTACCATGATGTATATGGTAAAAGCACAAACAGATGGTGGCTTGTTTTACTGCAGCCTCCCTTTTATCTTCTTGGTAGTAAAATATGTGAGAGAACTCCTTAGAGATGTGTAATACTGAGTCAAAGTTGTATTGTGTTTGTTCCTGACCAGTTCAAATTTCTGAAGTCCACCTGGCCCTAATAGTTCTTTGTAAAATCCACCATGTATTTAGTGCAAGATAAGAAGAGGAGATGTGATAGACCCAAAGGAAACGATGTGTGGTAGAAGCGCAACAAATACTTTTGACACTTTCTTCCTTACCTTCTAGTTATAAATTTTAGGCCTAAAGAAAGGCATGATATGTTACAAAGACTGTGTGTTATTGAATATGGCCCATACAGTAACTTTATTAAAAATATCATAAATAAAAATTGGCATATTTTGACCACAAATCAGGGCATTGTGGATATATTAGGCTCAGATTTGTTTACAAAATGGGTAGAAATCTTAAATCCATCTTCCAATATTCAGTCACACATACCTCTAAATGTGGTACAACAATGTACCTACATATTTGATAACAGTAGTACTGTTTTACAAAATGTAGGTCATAGCACAGTACATTTTAGTAAAGGTCAACAATGCTTGTTTACATCGCTATATGTCAAATGTGCAATTGTTATTATATAGGGAAGACAGAAAGACAATTAAGAATCTATTCCCATTTTCATGAAAAATGCCCTTAGTAAACACATTCAAGATTTAGGTGCTGCACAGATCTTCAAATTTGCTATTTTGGAGACAGTTAGAAGAAATCCAAGAGGAGGTGACATAAAGAATTATCTATCTTATAGAGAGCTCTGGTGGCAACTATTTTTGGATGCCACCACCCCACCAGGTATTAATGAAAGCATATCGATTAAGTCTGCTTTACTTTTGGATAATTAAATATTGTTCCCTTATTTGTTATGAAGGGTCATTATATGAATGTTTTGTTTTATTCTGCAATATTTGTATTTTTGGCTTATACATCTTATAGTTTTATCACATTTGTACTATAAGCATTTTAGTGAAGTCTTATCAACTTGATTTTTAATCGTTTTCTAATAATTTTATGTGTATGTCTTTAAATTCTTAACTTCCTGTATTGTGGTTGTCTTTTGGCGCCATTTATGATTTTTAAGGAAGTTATTGGATACTGTTTGTGGTTCTGAGGAAGCTTCGCTTTGTGAGAAAAGAAAAACCATTAAATTTCATTTGATTTTACAGTATCTTTTGCAGTTTGACCTGCACAGTGAGATTCAGCAGTTAGCGTGTGGATTTGGCTGCTTTTTCGTTTCCTAGTTATAAATGTTGAGAAGAATAAAAAGCTAGGTTAAGTTGTTGTTAGCCTTTCTAGGTTTACAGCAGGAAGATAGCAATCATGGCCTGCCATCTCTCTGACAGTATTCGTACAGTTTTCGTTGGTAAGGCTTCATGTTTTCGTCTCTATGAGCTCATTAAGAGATGAAAAAATGTTCATCAGTTACATCAGAGACAACATTAAAAGGAGTAATTGATTACATATAACTAGCTAGTAAGTACCATTGGGCCTTGTAGGTCATCTTTATGCACACCACATATAGAGGAAGGGAAATTCACAGGACTAGCTGTGAAATACACTTGAATGTTGATGTCTCTTTGTAGACTAAATGACTGCTTGATGTGAATTTAGCTGAGAGGTAGATACCAGTATGCAGCAGTGCTTGGTAATGCGTATACTAATGGACGTGATTACAGAAGACGGATCCTTTTCGACAGAAGCTTCATGTGAAGTTTGGCCTCAAATTACTGTTACAAAAAATAAGCAAGAATGTTCGAGGTGATCTATGATTACATTTCTGTGGTAGTGGAAATACATGAATAATGTTTCCCTTGCAGTGCAGTAGAAATAATGCTACATTTTTTCATCTTTAAAAGTAATCTCTTTGGTATCGATTGACTGCCTGTTCTTCTGTTCTTCATGTGTTCTGTCCATATAAACAGAATGAATACGTAGTCCATTCCAACTGTGAGCTGCAGAATTGACCGAAGGTCCTGTTGACAATATTCTGGTATCATCATGGATTTTTAAATGATAATGGATCTCAAGTAGTGATTAAAAGCAATTGGAAAAATATGCTAGAGTTACATAGATAATTTCTAAGAACATAATGTGTTGTTACTTACTGTTTTTTGTAATTGCTGTCTGTTGCAATCAAATGTGAAGAAGGGATTTCCAAAGAACTGAGATCAGACTGACTCTACTATGAAAAGTCGAACCGTTGATTACCATTGAAAGTATAAAAGAAAACACCCCACGACTGCCATTCAGTATTACAATTTCGTTATAGAGAAAAAAAGTCAGTTTACTGTGGCTTTTTAGCTGGCTAAAAACTTGAATGCAGCTTATTTTTAGGACAGTTTCTAGTCTCTTGCTGGGAATGTAGGAGTAATTATGTCAAGAGTTAGCAGAGAGCTGCTATTAAGCTGAATTCCTCCAGCAGCTGCTGCATGTGATTTCTATTACTTGTGTCACTTAGATGTCAGGGATTTAAAGCCTGATGAAATCTTCACATTGTAGATAAATTGTATAGTTCCCAGCAGATTAATGTTCTGCTCTTCCTGCCCATTTGGTTTCTGTTTTCATTCTGTGTAGGTGATCCGAACACCTTAGCAACATGCAGCAGTTTTAACTTGCAACGCTTATTTTCTTTTAATAGCCAGAAGGAGGGTGGGTGTGCGTTTGTGAGTATCTTTATCGGACAGTGAATCTTTTGAATGAAGTGAAGACTTGGCTACAGCATTCCACATCTAATAGTCTCTCTGATGAGGATATTAAAAGGATAGTTTTGCAGGTCACATCAGAATGGCAAATCTGCTAAATGAACATAAGCATGGGCAGAAGGAATATACTGTTTATAATCTAGAACTTATCAGTTATAAACAGCTCACTTGGATGATTTTTTGTGTACAAGGACTGGATGATAGATTGTGTTGGAGGAGATGAATGCTGGCTGTTTTTGAAAGAGAAGTGTGAAACTTCCACTGACTTGTAGGAGGGTTGCAGAGATGAAATTGGACTGTGTATCTAAAGCTCTGTTTATGGAAAGCTAGCTATCTGAACTGCAACTGTTGTAAGACGTTGTGTTGGGCCACTGACCACGTCATGTACATTTACGGGGAATGTGTTTAACAGTAATGTTGGAGAGTTCTAGTTCTGCTTATTCTGCAGACAAGGACAGAGCTGGTGTTGGTGCATTGACATTGGTACATACATGTGTTTGTGTGTTTTCTAACATGGCCACAGATGTGGACAGGAAGATATTCCACTTTAATATGATGTGAAATAGGAAGCAGGCCAGCATGTCAGTACCTAATGAAATGGCATATATACCTTTACTTGAACCACAGTGTTGACAGTAGAAGCCATCCTGTGCCCTTGGAACAAGTAGAAAAGGGACAACCACAATTATCCATTGTGAAAAGTTTATTAAAGTGTATTTAGACTCTAAATCTGAAAACAATTGCAATATTTCTTTTCTCTGTTAGAAATCCCCTTTAATATTCAATCGTCTTTCAAGCAAAGAATAAACGTATTTGTACTATACATTGACCCGTAAAGATATAACAGGAAATGAAAAGCATTCTTGCATCGGTGTGTTGGTAACTGTGCAGGAATGCATGTAATCAAGGCATTTGCTTCAAGATTGAGTAAAAATGCAATAAACTGTGCTGCAGTGTTTTTGTAATATTATCACAAGATAGTATTGAGGGGTTTGTATGCTGTTGTTTCATTCAAGTTACAAAGGCTGTTTGCTAACTATGCCATGCTGAACAGTGTTTCAGTAATCCCATGAGTTTCTTCCAATTAAATCACTTTTGCCTGTGCATCTTTTTGACAAGGCATGTTGCTGCATAAAGCAACTCTTGTATTCCAGTCAGGCTCCATTACTTAGTTCCTGGTACATACAGCTTAAATTACCTCCAGCTGTCAAGATGCTTCCTACAGCCCAAGACAGACTGTATCTTAACAGAATACTAGGCTATCGATCCAAGAGGCCTTTTTAAGCTAGCCATATTTCCCAATAACATTTGATAGGTATTGGTTCCCATGGGTTTTGTGGGGTACGTATACATGACCATGGGTAGCTGAGCATTTACAAGCTTCCTGTCTCTAACAGAGACATAGGTGCCAGACCAGGGGTATGTTTACAGTTCCCCATCCACTGATCCAAGTTTCACTTGAATAAGTGCAGGGATGAACTCTGATTCACATGGATGGGAAGCTTGTCGCAGAGAAGGGGTAGATTCTGAGATGTATATCTGCCTCTCCAGCATGTTCTATTTATGTTACAGGCAAGGGTAAGGTCCCTGGAGAGGGTGTGCGTGATGCTGTTTGTTTTATGGATGTGTAACAAATCCATTAAGGCTGCTGGACTACTGTAGGATGCTTTGTAGAGCAGGCGTAGATCACATCTCAGCAGCCTGTAGATATCTAATATAAGGACAAGGCTTTGAGGATGTCTGCATAGGATTTTCTTTTTTCACAATGTAGTTTTTGTGAGGAGTCTCTGAGGGTGCTCCAGTTGTTGTACGTGCCTGGCCAGGTACATACCAAAGGGTTAATTATACTCAATAATTGATCTTATGAGAGCAATGTAGAATGCACCAATGACATGTTGGGATCTAGATGCCATAACCTTGTTTATAAGTTATCCAACACAGAAGGATTTCCTCACTACAGTCGACACATTATGGTCAAATGCTAGATCACTGTCTACATGCATTTCCAAATCCTGACTACAGAGTCTACTCTTCGGGGTGCATTGTCAGTGTAGTAGATGCCCTTCTATTCTCTTGCTGCAGTATTCTAAACCTGGGGAATCTCCTGCCTGAAGGTGACCTGATGTCGGCCAGTATACAGAAGTCTTGTACTGCTGTAGGGTACATGCGACATCACATGTAGGCTGCCATTGGATGTAGGCCATAAAAGTGATATATGCGTGTACCATCCTCAAAACTTTTCTGCTGCCAGTCAGAATGCCATTGTGACCATTGGTCTGATTGTTTCAACATTTGCGACTTTAGCTTTTTGTCAGGTAAGTGACCCGCTAGAGATTTTTTTTTTCTGTTACTACTGTTTGGTTACGTCATCCAGGAAGAGCAAGTGCCAGTGTGGAAGACAATAAAGACAGCCACAGCCATTCTCAGGGTCTCTTTTGTTTAGGCCCTAACCACGACATGTAGCATTTGCCAGCCCTTTATTCCAAAGACTCTTAGAAGCAGGCTTTCCTCTCTTGCAATATATTTAGAGAACCGACTGCTTAAGCTGCTAGCTAAGCATATGGGAGGGTACCTCGTGGTCTGACGCCAAGCCAGTGAAGCACAAGGCCAAGAAACCTCGGCCCTGCGGCTTCTGCTGCACCTCCAATGTTAGACATTTCTTCTGAGGTGCTTGTCAACCCTAAGGTTTATTCGACTTCAGGCACAGATTCACAGGCCGAGCCCAGTTCTGAGGCCACCTTAACTTCAGCCACAAGCACAACTGTGAGGGTCGAACAGACATCAAATCAGGATGCCATGGGAGAACCTAGACTCAAAAGTACAGAGGGTCCTGGGAGGGGGGTACCTCACACCCAAGCAAGAGAAGAGATACACTCAGATACATTTGAATGTTGGGTGTCAACCTGTCCTCCAACATTGCATTGGATTGTTTCTCCTGCAAAGAAAAAACAAAAGACTAAGCATTTGAACTCTATCGGCCTTTTCTCCAAGCTTGTTTCATGCCTTCATGGCACTCAAGCCACCTTCTTCTCAGCCTGCTCCTACAGCTACGTCCCAACCTTCTCAAAAAAGGATTAGGAATATTGACTCATCTGTTGAATCTTCCTCTTATGAAGAGGAATTTCTGGATTATTCTACACATTTCCCACCAGGAATATGTTTCCCCTGAAGAGGAGTTAGTCAGTGCTGACTCCCCAATGGAAGAGATATCCTTTGGTGAAACTCTCCATTTTTGGTGAAGCCTCTTTTTTTATTTAATCCTGCTGTTCTGAGAAATTATTGCCAGTATTACTATTACACAATATGATGGCTATACTGAGTCACATCTAAGGTTAACAAGTGCAGTACAGTAACTAAACAGCTGCCATTCACTAGTCTCTATTTATTCTTTATCTTAACAGTGAAGAGGTTTAGTGGTGGGTATTTATTTATTTTTTTATCATTGGATAATGGGTATTGAGTGTGTTTATGTAATGTGAACTACCTCTTGCATCTCATATGTGTTATTTTCTTTCTTATATTATTTTCTGCTACTGCTGTATCTATATTATTTGCACTGCATTTCTCTTGTGAGCTGACATTTGTAATTTCGCTTAGGCTGCACTTGTGTGGTCCTAAATAACAAAAATGTTTCTTTGAATCCTAAAAATGGGAGAACCTCCCAATTTTCCAAAGTCCAGAAAAAGATATTATCAGCTTCTACAAGTTAATGTCCCTGGCCCCGCTGCAGTTCCACCTGTGCATCCTGCATTTATGGATGCCTTTCAAAATGCTTCACAAACCTCAGACTCCTAGGCCCCGGCCCCCAAGAAGCCAGACCACTTCTACAAGGCCCCTGAGGATTGTAAATTCCTCTTTAGGTGCCCTGCTGCAAACCCAGCAGTTATTTCTGTAGCTACAGACAAACCTTCTAGGATGCTTCCCTCCTCTAGTCTTCTCCCATCAGACAAAGAGAGTAGAATGCTTGAGAGCCTGGGTAAGAAGGCCTACATGTCAGCCAGCTTGGCTTTCAGTACTTTGTCATAAGTGTTGGATAATTAATGGCCCTGAAAGCCAGCTTAGCTTTCAGGGCCATTAATTATCCAACACTTATGACAAAGTACTCCTTAGAGCTTTTGTCTCAGACATCTAGTGTCATTGCAGATCTTCCAGAGTCAGAAGAAAAAGCTTTGGCTCTATCTATTCTGAGAGCTTCCTCCCAAATGGCAAAACATTCCATTAAATGCAGCTATGATGCTGCGGAGGCTTGTATCAGGGCAGCTGCTACTGGTTCAGTTTTTAGAACATTTTCCTGACTCAGGCTGCAGCCCCTCCAGGATGATTTCAAATCTAAATTAATGGATGCACCATTAGACAATTCATTTTTATTTGGTAAGGCAGCATCCTTCTTATTTAAGTCCCTACAGGTAAAAACAAGGAACTCAAGGAGTTGAAACACATCCTGGTTTGTCCTGTTTCCAGGTTTCACAGGAATTTCCCTTCAAAGCCTGTTTTTGTCTACAGTCACACTCAGCACCCCTCCAGTAAGTCTTCTAGAGGAGGCAAGAGACAACAAAAGCCTAGGAGTTTTCAGCTATCACAACATAGGCAGTCCTTTCCTGACAAACAGGGAGTCGGTGACTACCCTGCAGATGTCCCCCTTTCCCCACTTTCCTTTCATCTGTCAAATGCTCACAGGGTCTGGGAAAGCATCACCCAAGACACCTGGTTTCTTTCCATAATCAAAGAATGATATTTCATGGTTTGGCATTCCACCCCCACCTTCAGAAGCATCCCTCAACCACCCTGAGAGCAGTTGCCACACTTCCCAAGGCTCCTTTTGGAGCTTTAGCAACAGGGCTCTGTTCAAAAGGTTCCTCAGTCCTCAACAGGAAAGGGCTTTTATTCAAGAATGTTCTTGGTACCCAGAAAGGATGGCCCCTGGAGACCAATGCTGGATTTATCCCATCTCAACACCTTCCTAAAGGTTCTACCTTCAGAATGTTAACACTCCAAACTTTATTCCCCCTTATCCTTCCACAAGGTTCATGGCATCTCTAAATATAAAATATGCTTATGTTTACATCCCCATTTACCCCAGGTTCAGGAAATTCTTTCTGTGGGTTCCTGGCATTTTCAATTCTCTGTCTTTCCCTTTGGTCTTTCTGTAGCACCAAGGGTATTCACAAAATGCCTGGCTCCTATGATTGTGCACTGCAGACGTTTGGGCATCCAGATTTTCTCATACCTGGGCGATCTGTTTCTACAGGCCCCAACTTCATCCACACTACTCCAAAACTTGGAGACCACCATTTCCCTCCTGAGAAAACTAGGATTCACCATCAAATACTGGAAGTTGGTCCTCACTCCTTCACAAGAACACATTTTCTTGGGTTGTTAAATCCAAACCGACATTATGAGAGTGTCAGTGTCTTACACCTCAGGAGGTGCAGGATCTTCAGTCCTTCTTTCATTCCCTTCCCTCCTTTACTCACATCATGGCCAAGGAGTTTCTCAGGGTGCAGGGATTCATGGCTTCTACCATTCCCATGGTACCAATGGCAAAACTCCACATGAGGAAATTCCAGTGGTTCCTCAGATCAGTGTGGACCCAGGATTCTTACCCACTAGAATTCAAAGTCTCCCTCATTCCTTGCTTAAAGAGGGAACTGCTCTGCTATGTCCAACAGATGGACCTAAATCCAGGTCTACCCCTGTATCCTCTCGCCCCAATCCTAGAAATCTACACAGATGCATCAGATGTGGGCTGGGGAGAGATCTTGGGCAAATTCACAGTTCAGGGAATTTGGACTCCCTCCCAAAAATCAGAACACATCAACATCAGAGAAATGCGAGCTTTGCTACTAGCTCTACAAACATTTCGACCTCTCCTTTGCCAATGAACAATATAGCTATTCATAGACAACATGACAGTCTTCTGGTATGTGAGCAAGCAGGGGAGGGACCAGATCCCATCTTCTGTGCAGGTTGGCTCTTCTGGTATGGCAATTTCTAGCCCAGTACCACATGAATATTCAGGCAGTGTACATTCCCTCCAACCAGAATCTCGTGGCAGACTCCTTAAGCAGATCCCTGACTCAGTCCGCAAATGGATGCTTCATATGGATGTGTTGTTGGACATAGTCCACCAATGGGGTATTCCTCAAATAGACTTATTTGCCTCCTGCCTGAACAGACAACTTCCAAAAAAGTTTGGTGGCAGAGTCCCAAGTCCCCTGCTGTGGAAGGTAGATGTCCTCTCCTTCTCTTGGAAGAGGTTGTTTCTATATGTATTCCCTCCCCTTCCTCTAATACCAGAGGTCCTATTCAAGATTCGACAATACCAAATAAAAATCTTCCTTGTGACTCCCTTTTGGCCAAGAAAGCACTGGTTCCCCCTCCTTCTACATTTAGTCAAGGGTCATCACCACAAGTTACTCCACAGAGTGGACAAAACACAAACCAGGAAGAACAGAGGAAGACTGAACCAAAGAAATAATCCCGCTGCAGTAAAATGATGTGGAGACTTGCAGAGACTGGTGGAAGAAATACTTTATTCAAACCAAACAGTTAAGCACTTTCACCCCATTTTTTTTTACAAGGACTTCATCAGAACTGACAAAAAATTCTTTAAATGACAAAATAACAGTCATGTGCTGAAAAAAGCACCAATAAATGGCACCAGAACTAAATGGGATCAGTTAGCCATTTTAAAATCTTAGCTTGAGAACTGAATTAATTGAAACAGCCTTATTAAGCCCAGGAAATGTTGCATCTAATTTAAGTTGCCATTCTAACTCTTTTAAACAAATGTGCATCATTAAAAAAAACTCTGTCATCTTTTAAAACCTAATCAACAACTAAAAATGTAAAACAATGATCTGGATTTGTATTAATGTGCATATATAAGTCATTATAGTGGACCTACTCTCACAGAACAAAGGATCCCTAATACACCCATACCTGTTAGTCCCCTTCAGACACCTGTTCTCAGAGGACGTGCTCAGGGTTTTTCAGGAGGCCAGAAAACCCCAATGCAAGAAAATCTTACATTTCCAAGTAGAAAATATTTTCACTCTGGTGTCTGTCAAAGAACCAAGACCCACTGACAGTGGGAACCCCAGTGGTTCTGTCTTGTGTGAATTGCTCTCTGCTAGTTTGGCTTATTCCTCTGTCAAGGCATGTCAGCTATTTCTGCTTGTCTGCCTCTTTCTCCCCCTTTAGCATCCAGATTTAAGGTGAAACAATTCCTTAAGGGCGTTGTTCACATTAGGCCCTCCCAGGAAACCTATTCCTCCTCCTTGGGACATTAATTTTTTCCTAGAACAACTGACCCTGGCCCCTTCTGAGCCCACATCCTCAGCCTCCTTCAAACATTGCTCTTGGAAAACTGTTTTACTAATGGCCTTGACCTCAGCCAGAAGGGTGTCTGAGCTGCAAGCCCTTATGGCGGTGCCCCCCTTCTTGGTATTTTTTGTAAGGACAGGGTATCCTTGAGAACAAATCCTTCCTTTATGCCAAAAGTGGTTAATGAGTTATCTCTTAACCAATCCATTCAGTTACCTACCTTCTTCCCTTCTCTGCAAAACCACAGTCGGAAGGTACTACACTCCTTCGATGTGCAGAGACAACTTAGGTTTTACCTGGACAAAACTAAAGCTATTAGGAAATCTGATTAGCTGATTGTGAACTTTCATCTCAGGGATCTGGGTTTATTCATTGCCAAGCAGACTATTTCTTCCTGGATTTCAAAGACTATTTACCTTTGTTACACAGTTCATGGAAAGAGACTCTCTTCACCCATGAAAACCCACTCTACCACGGCTGTGGCTTCCTCTAAAGCATTCTTCAAGAGCTTAGATAACAATGCCATCCTTGAAGCAGCCACCTGGTTGTCTATCCATACCTTTACCAAACACTACAAACTGGACGACATTTCCACATCAAGAGCCAGCTTTGCTAAAGCCATTTTACATGGCTTGATTGAGATTTCCTCTGCTCCTTCCTCCTCCTCTCTTCCTTGAACTTTGGCACTCTCCCTCAGGTTAAGAATACTGCAGCAAATGAATGGAAGGACATGTAATAGTTGTGTAAAATCTTACTATAACCATAGATGTCCTTCTTTTCACTGCTGTAGTATTCTGTCCCTCCCACCTTTTCCCCCTGGTCCGTTGGTGTGCTTGGATGTACTGACCTTTAAATATCCTTAGTCTGGCATTCCTCTTGGGATATTCAGTTCTGAGGATGGTATGTGTGCATGTTGCTTTTATGGCATATGTCTGACAGCAGCCTACATACAACATCCCACGTACACTACAGTAGTGCAACACTTTTGTATACTGGCAGACATCGGGTTACCTTCAGGTGGGAGATCCCCCAGGTTAAGGAATACTGCAGTAGTGAAGAGAAATACATCTATGGTTATGGTAAGATTTTACACAACTATTCTTTTGCAGTGGTGGCTGTCTTTCCGAAAGATACTTTGACGCACTTTTTTGCATTTTTTAGACAATCACTCTCTCACCAGTTATCAGTCTGTGGATGTCTGTGTCTTGTGAGGATAAAGTGACTGCACCCAGTTTGCAAGCATCTGCAAACATGGTCAGCCAGAGGCCCTTAACGTTAGCCCTGACCTCAGAGACGTAGATGCCAAATAGTAGTGGCCCCAGCATTGTGTCCTGAGGCACCCCAGTAGTAACTAGAATTTTTGGGGAGGAAGACTCCCCTATTCTAACTTCTTGGCTCCTGTCAGTAAGCCAGCAGACTATCCCGGTGGATGATATAGGGTTTATACCTAGTTTAGTGAGCTTTTACACATTGCTCCTGTGCGATAGTGTCAAATACCTTTTCCAGGTCAAGGTAGGCAGTACATGCACCATTTTGCCCTTCTCCACTGCTTTGGTGACATTCCCAAAGAAGTTCAACAGGCCGAGTAGATAAGACCTGCCCTTGACAAGCCTGAACTTATTCGGGTCCAATGTTTGTAGGTTACCAATGTTGTCATTTAGGATATCCATGCTTATTCTCTCCATAGCTTTGCACATCAAGCTAGTTAGGTTTATGGGACGATAAATCCTCAGGTCCATGAATGGCCTAGAAGGATAACTGTTGCAGTCTTCCATTCATTTGGCATAAAGCCTGTTTGGAGACACTGGTTAAGTAGTGTATCTAGTTTTCCCAATAGTTCATGTTTCATGCTGTTAAGGAGGTATTCTTGGGATATTATCAGGACCCATAGATGCAGTGTTTTTGGCTTTGAGCACCTGCTTTCTAGTGAAAGTTGGAGAAGTTATGGATATGGGTATTTCTTGAGAGGCATCTGGTGGGGAGTGGGAGTAAAACTGGAGCTAAATTTGTTAGCCAGGAGGTTTTCAGTATCTTCTATGTCCAGACAAGTGGTACCATTTACAATTAATTCGATATATTGCTGTGTATTGCCTAGACATAGAAGAAGGCTTTGTGATTATTCTTCACCTGGCAGACTAATTTTACCTCAGATTTGGCTTTGGTAAACTTTTATACCTTGAGTTGCTTGTTTAGGTTAATGAATTTGTAAAAATCCATAGTTTTAAACATTTTCCCTCATTTGAAACCATTTAGGTTTTGCTATTTGATTAGTACATTTAATATAGTAATGAAATAAATGATGCTAATGAAATGAATAAAGCTGACACCAAAATGAAACCAGAATTTGTTGCCATTAGCATGCCATTACCCTTCTTTCCCTGCCACACAGGGACAAGTTGTAGCTTGGCTATAATTGACCGGTCATTGAACAGCTGCATTGTGAGGTCAGCAGTGAGGCTGGCTGCTTAGATACAACTTACATAAGTACTTTCCCATTGTCTCTTTACTGTTTCAGAAAATTTGCCAAGGAGAACAAGTGTTCCAAGTGGCTAGGACTGTTTTCATTTAGAGTTGTAATATATGAAAAATTACTAGTGGTATATCCAACAAACCTGTGGACAGTAGGACACTACACACCGCCCACAGAAGTTATCCATTTTTTAAAAAAAAATAGTGTTTGGGACGGTGGAAGGGAGAATACCGATTAGCAAATGTTGCTGGCTGGAAACCAAATAAGTGAACACTCCGGTGGTATTAGGAGCATTCCTGGCCCACAGCAAAGGTTATTCCTTTTTTGATTGCAAAGTGAGTGATCTGAACAGTAGGGGAATGAGTGGCTTATGCCTGTTAAGACTACAGGGAGCTTGATACTCACCCATCAGATATTGCTTGCATGTGGAAAGTAATGTATTTGTTCAGTGTGAGTAAGACAGAAGTATCAGATTAGACTGTAAATGACCACAGATTTCAGCAGATTTCCAGGCGTGGGGACTGAAAATAAAAATTGAGTGGCCAGAAATTCTTTCACTTGATCACAGCCAATCATCATAGTGTATCAGTCAGAAAATTGATTTTTTAGAGAATGGTTGCAGTCAGTTTGTGAGTTACTAGCCTGACAGCCAATTGCTAACACTAAAATCATCTATTTGCTCTGTCAAGGGCACTGAATAAGAAACATGGTGAAATACAGTACTGAGACAAAATTACTTTCACTTGAATCACTTAGAAATATCTGAGGTGTACTTATTCAGAAAGTGGTTATTCACGGAGAAGCCATCTGCATCTGAATGCAAATGATCCTTAGTCATTTGATGATAGATATACAATGATCAATCCAACTTGCCCAGGGCAGTGTGTGTATTTGCTAGTGTGTGAATTTGACCAGAATTTATTTAATGTGCTCACAGCCTAACGGAGGTGCACCAAGTCAGAAAGTGGTTAATTGTGGGTATGTGAAGGCATTCTTCAAATGAAAGTGTCTGATCTATGCATTTACTTGATCATAATAAAATATCTGTTCTGTTTTGTCAAGAGATGTGTGTGTGCATGCATGCACACTTGTGTATGTGTTCATGTATATAAGAGAGAGAGAGAGAAGGAAAATGCAGACATTTTGAAATACCTGCCTGTGACCAGAATTTCACTTGACCATAGTCAGCTATCAGAACTGCACTCTGTCAGAAGGCAGCTGTTCCTGGAGGAAGGGGAGACAGTCTGTGAATGGCAACAACTGATTGCTGTTTTCACTTGATCACATGCTAAGTGATTTATTGATTTTACTCTATAGGAGAAGGGTAAATTTGTGTGAGGGTCAAAAAGTGGATTTTGTGGTAACAGATAAACATCACAGGTTTAATTTTCAGACTGTTTACATGATTACTTTTACATGTTTAGATATTCCAAGGACACAGAATCTCATGACAGTTTACACCTTGCCATTATCATACTTCGGGTGACACCTCCTTTCTACAGGAGGGCCATACCAGTCGATTCTTTAATAAATCTGCTGATAACCCATGCAGTCATCTCAGTTACATTTACAGGAAGATAGTGAATCCCACTGCTTAGCATACAGAGGAAGTTCATTCCAGAGGTTTCTGGAGTTGACAGATTATAAATCTGTACCTCTACAGTTTTATTTAGGTTCCTGGTTCTTGATTTGGTGAAAATATTGAACTTTAGGAAATACAGCAGGACCAGGGCAACACAGTCAATGAGAGAGATCTCCCCTCAAAAGTGGATAAGACACCGAATAAAGTGATACAGCTTCCAGCCTTTCCTGATACCTCTGGGGCTTTACTCCTGTGATCGACCTGGTTAAGGATCTTTTTAATTGTTTGATAAATTTAGTGAGATACATCCCAAGCTGGTTGTTTTACTCAATAATTGGCCTGATCAATGCTTAATATAAGTGACTTTGGTGATATTCCTTTGGCAATTAGCCAGACTAAATAAAAAGATTTCTTGACAACTTTTGTTTGCATGATGGTCAAAAGAGAGGGAGCTATCATCTGAAGTACTTGGGTCCCTCACTAAGTTTTGTTTTGAAATGGTGTGTTATGTACGCAGTATGATGAGGGATGGAGTTGTCTACCAACAGTGATGGGATTGCACTTTTTAGGTTTAATTTTGAGTCCATCGTTAGTGCTCAGAGAGTTTACTAGGAAGAGTTGTGGAGGGTTTGTAACCCTCAGTTTACAGTTGTCTGCAAACTTTGTTAGCCTTCATAACCCTTTTGAAGACATTTTTGAGATTAGACAGGATCTACCCATCATGAAGCCAGACGATTCAGGTCAAGTCTAATAAGGTTCTTGACATCACAGTTTTTGTTATAAAATGTTTCTGGTTTGCAGATGAAGATTGTAAATCTTGGTCTGTAATAACCCAGGCCGGTTTTAAGATCGTCCTTATGGAGGGATATCACGACTGCCGTTTACCATACATCAAGGATGAAACCAGTAGCTAATCTTTAAACAGTTTGAGGAGTGTATCTGCAAGGACATGTTTAACACTACTGTCATGTCCCACAGAGGAAGTATTTTTGGCCTTGGTTAGCTCTGTCTGTAAATTATATTTAGAGGTAATTGGGAGTGTAAGGGATTCTGATGTTTTGGGGCTTTTAATACAAGTCTTGGGGTGAAGTTGGCATTAAATTGTTTTGCAAGGATATTGACAATGTTTGTTGGGTCAGTATAGGAGCATTCGGAGCAACAACAGGATATTGTTTTTTGCAGGCAGAGGTGTGTCATAATAGACACATTCATCTGGGACAGTATATTTTTGAAATTACCTAAACCTCTTGTTTTGTGCCATTCCATGAGTAAAATGGAGACAGACTATGATTGGGCTTTATAATTTCACAACGTGCTTTATGCAGATGTCATTGTACTGCGTTTACAACAGGCTTGCACATTTTCATTTTTCTCGCAGGAGCACAGTGCATATTGCAGAAACTTGTGACTAAATTGAACTGTAATAGCATCAAAAGTGAAACAAGTATTAGTCCTTAAAACCAGTGTCTATAATGCAGTTGAAAAATAGAAAACTTTTGCCAGGAGTAATGATTTGGCATACAGAAATTCAGGATGCTGCTAGTTCATTAATGTTGCACCTAAAAGTTCACCCATGTGCAGTTTATAATTAAATATTTGGATTCTTTGTCTAAAAATTTTTTTAGAAAAGCCGAAAGGTTTCATTTTGATTAGCACCCCCATTAAGCCTCTGTAGCCATTAGAATGTGGTGGGTATTATATTCAGCTTATGTAACCAGTAAAGTATATGAACTCTCTTCAAAGTGGGTAATGCAGTATAGATCCAGAATGTACTACAGAGGTTGGCATTATATATTGGAAGGAAACATGCATTTAGCCAGAAACAAAGTGGCATCTTTCACTGGAAAATATCACCAGCAAAACCCCCTTTTAATAACCATGGGAATTGTGTGAGTAAGCTCCAGTGCTATCCTGCATTCAGGTCTTTAAGGTTAAGAATGGTTTTAGGTATGCAGTCTCTATCTGAATAATACTCTTAAAAAACTTTCAATGAATTTAATAAGAGCTACCACAGAGGGATATAGGTATTCTCTTTTTCAAATAGGCATCTAGTCATTTCACTGTCAAATCTGCCAACTTGTATTATATTCATCTTCCATTAAGGCTAGATGCTTTCCAATTTGGTGAATGCAGTAGATATTCAGGGCACAGCTGCACTAAGGTGGCATGGCATCTGAATTACAAAGTTATGTATTTCATTGGAACAGTCACATTTTTTGTCACTGGAAATATCATTCCATCAAATCCCTTTGTACAGGCCGTGGCTGTCAGTATGACCAGAAAAAAATGTACACAGTAGTTTCCATGTAGGTCTTTATTAGTAGAATGCCAGTCTTGTGCGAATCTGAGTATCTAAGTATAGGTTCATGAAAAAGTTTTACTAAGGACTTTCAGAAGGAAGAGTATTATGGACTGTTATGCAAAGGTCTTAAACAGTTTTACAGGCACTTTATAGAGAGACAGTCTTGACGTGTTGCATTATTTTTTTGGTTTTCATTAGAAGTGAGTGGTTTAGGACTGTTCTTTGGTGTGTGAAATGCAGTACATGTCCAGAACATATTTGTGCTGAGTTGGCCTTATAATTTAAATAAAAAATAATCATATGCATTTCTTCAGAATAGTGACCATTTCTGTCACTGGATTTATGTTAGCAACCCCCTCCAGTTTAGACTCCTACTTTGACGCACATTATGTACAGATGAGAATGTCTGCATGTCTTTACACCAAAAATCACTAGATAAAAGAATAGCAGCTAGCAGTCTTTATGGCATAGAGAGAAGCCCTGGCTACTGCCCAGTTGACCAAGGTTTAATTTAACCACCCAGGAGCTGGCTGGGGAGTGATAAGAATGACAAAGGTGGAGACTGCTAGCCCCTCCCAGAGGGCAACATGTGTCACAGGATGCACACTTAACTTGCAGTTCCCATGGAGACCTGAATTGGGGGGAGGGTCTCCATTCAGGGGGTTGTGGAGGGCATATCACTCCGGGAAGTAGATAACAAACATTCACACTGCACCATTGCATGTCCAGCCCTTGGGACCTTGCACGCGTGCAAAGGGGAAACACAGAGCTTCAAAACAAAGCCTTCTAATGACTGTTTTGATGATTACTGCTTTGACCATGCTCTCACCCATGAAAGGGGAACAGATGTTTTTTTCGCAACACTGGTCATGGCGTGATGGTAAGTAGCATTGGAGGGGAAAATTACAAATGTGGCATGACACATTTTTCTGAGAAGTTTGCTAGACTGTTTCAATACCACCAGTACGTTAGGCTGCTCTGTCTTTTAGTTCACAACAAACATAAATATGGCCATTGTTTTGGCTGAGTAACTCAATAAGTAGCAGAGATGTGGCTTTAATAATCATTTATGATTTGAAATGTTGATGCTTAATATTTAGAAAAGTGAGCTAAAAACACAGTTTTGTTATGTGTAGACTGACATCCACACATTTGAAGTGCTATTTGCTTATTTTGTTTAGTGCTTTTAGCTCATGCTTTATAGATTCTTAGATTGTTACTAGGCTAATGACCTGGGGATGGTGGGGGCTTTCTAAGCCTAGCAAAGTTTTCCTGAAAGAATAATGATGTCCTGTATCCACATCGGGCAGTGAGGACCTGGCATTTATAAGCTACCTCCGTCCATAAGGGCCATGGGTGCCAGGCCCAGTATAAATTTCATATTTCCCATCCACGGATCTAGGTTGCATTTAAACTATGTAATAGACAAACTCGGCCTGTTTAAGTCTCAGACAAAATTCAGGTCCCTAGACCTTCTATTTCTGGTACTCTTTGACTTATGAATATGTAGGAGATTCATAATTGTAGGGTTTGCAGATACCTTATAAGCCAGTCATGGATCACCCCTTGGCAATCTATAGGAGACTGAGTAGAGGGAAAAGCTTCAAGCTGCTCTGCATAAGACAGGTTTGTTATGCCTTGTATTCTTTTTGTAAGGAACCTCTGAGGTTGCTCTAGTTCCTGCATTTATCTAAATATCCAACAGCTTTGTCCTGCAAATACTATAAAGAATATTTGTAAGTAATGTAAACATACCAACATTTGTAGGTAGGGTTAAAGTAAATCAGTAAAGCCTACAGCTCCAACTAAATTCTGTTCAGCTTCCCTTTAGTAGTGCTAGTTGTGTAATCAGTCCTCAATGCAGAAAAGGCAAATCTCACACAGGTGGTATTGTAATGTGTTTTTATGTCTATATACTGAGTCACCAACACTCAGTGCTACAATCAAGAGGCTTTGTGAGAGACCTGTTTTCACAGAACAGGTAAAGCAGAATGTTGTGTTACTTCCCTTTAAAACATTCTTTTCTCAGTTTAAGAATTCTGTAGGTAGATCTCCAGGTGGTCCATGTCTGTACTGCCAGTGCATGACTCTCAATCTGTTTTATCAAGAACTAGCAACAAAGCCAAGGGTAGAGAGGGGCAAAGGCCCAAAATCAGAGGCAGTTTTAAGTATTACTGTAATTCACTTAGAGGATATTTGCTATAATTTACTTGTTACAAATTGTCGTTTTCCTTCTTAAGTGTGTCACTTGTTGAATCCATAAGTGGTTGATGGGTTGACCTGGTTATGTATGTCATTGTATATGTTTGTGATGGGGAACATAACTTTATATTATGCTGTACCTGCTTTAACACTAAACATTTCCTCTTTGGCAACAACTCATGTCAATTTAACAACCAGTTTGCCCCATCTCAGAAAATGGAGTACATTTTCATTGTTGTGCAAATCGATTTTGGATATTTTTTCTCTTGATGCAACATTGTGTGTGAAGTTAATACATTTGTAATTTTCCTTATGTTATTTACGCGTATGCAAAATTTACTGTGACGTTGATATTTATTCTGATGTAATGTCTTTTGAAAATGTGATTCATTTAAGACATGTAATTGTCATGCTCTTGTACTTTTTGGCTAGAAAGGGTCTTTGGACCAATCTGCTTACCTGTAAATAAATAAGGTAAAGAATAATAGGCTTTGCAACAACATGCATTTTCTGAACAATAAGAAAACAGAAAATCACACATTTTATGACAGAGTAACTGTTCAAAATGAAAATGTTACTATCTGTTCAGATTAATAAAGATAAATGCTATAAAAATGAGTCATGATTTCATATCTAAAAAGACTGTGCAAAAGTAATTTTTTTCTTTTTTTTTTAATTATGTGACACAAATATGACATTGAAAATAATTTTTATTTCATTAAATTCAAAGTGAAGCTGCTGCTTTGGTTTTCAGTCTAAGAACACAGTCTGAGGTATTGTATGGGTAAATGTACATGTATTATTCTCCTAACAGTTTATGAAAATATATCCAATCATTTGGGGGATACATTCCTTTAAGGAAACAAGGACCAGAATACCTAAAGCAGTCATTTACTGGGGCATAGATGTCTTAAAGATCAGTAATAAATAGGTTAATAGAGACATGATTCTGACAGGTATTTTGTAAAGTGCATTTTTTATGGCAAGGTCCACCCATAATAACCAAAAATCTTTGGCACTACCTGATGTAGTAATGTTTAATCTTCAGCACACTGTGACCAAATTGAGTGGGCAATATCAAATTTTGTGAATATATTGCATTTCTACCTACACCTACAACCCCTATTTTTATAATATATCTGACAGGTACATGATGCATTTAGTATAACATTACTTTAACTTGTATATATAGTCTAACCATTTTTTGGCAGAACTTGAATTAAATGCAGGAAAACTATGTTGCAGGTAAGATAATGGTCAAATTGAAAAAAAAATGTGACTGAAATAGCAAGGAACTTGTATGTGAATAAGAAATGGAAGTTAGACAAGTTAAACTGTAAAATTTGATCTAGAATTCTTTTTAATTAACAAACAGATGGATGTAGACCTATAAATGACACAGTTAGCAACTTGACAAAATATGTCTGCATATTCATAAGAACAGTAGTACCTAATTTAAGTAGTTTGTCAGAAAGTGCAGTTTGGCAAAAACACTGCGATAAAACAATAGAACAGAGGAGCAGTAGTTACAGGCTGACCCCAGACTGATCAAAGAACAGAGGGGCAATAGCAAAAGACTAAACTAATGTGGTACAATAACAAAAGTCTCAGAATATTCTGGCAATGAAGACCCTGCATATACTTATTATAAGGGTCCAATCACAAACTGACACAAACGTTCTAATGTCCATTGTTGCTGGACTGGTCTAGGTGCTGGGTGAAATCATCACAAGCTGTAGGCAAGAAAGATCAAGTTTACTTAGTAAAATGTGAACATGGGTTGTTTTGTGCCAGATGTTTAACTCTTGGAAAGTCCATAGTGACTGTGTGTATCATGTTTAAATCAGCGATTCCTTATTTTGTTAGTAGTCACAGAAGCTCAACAGGTAGCATGGTTGCTTTTGGTGCCAGAAGACCGGAAGGTTAGGAGTTCTATTCCCATACTATGTAGGTCTATTAGTTTTCCAGTGCTGGCACTGCAGTGCAACATATAAGGGGGGGGGGGGGTGCTTCACTCCTGTCTGTGTTGGTGGTAGTAAAATGATTCCACAGTGCTTATTGAAAAGAGTAGGGGAAGTTCCCATAGTCTGTATAGATAAAACCTCAGGTCTCCTCTGAAACACCATTGACTTAGTGGGATTAACCCAGTCAACAAAGTGTAAGTAAGTTAGTAAATTTATTGTTGAATTAAGCTTGATGTTACTGACTGTGACAAAGGGAAATACTGCCAGCCCAGCTATCTGGAATTTTGTAAATAATTCTGTGTCATTTGTGAATATTGATATGATTTATACAGAAGTGTGTGTAAAGTACTAAAATGTAACCACAGCATGCCCTATTGGAGTAGAACAGGAATGTACCTGCACTATTGTGACTGTTAACTGTATATGTGGAAACTGGAACACAGGAGGTTAGCTTGAAAAAATTCAGAGAAAATAGTTGAAATTAAATTTTCATAACCACGTAATACAAGAGATGTTATCTTTCAGTTTCTGTGCAGTAGCAGACGTACTGTCTAGAGTTATAAGTTTTTTGTATGGTCTTGAAAGAGGCGTAATTACTAGGTGTAAGATGTAGAAGTGTTTTATTGTTTTATGACCTTCAGGATCTGCAAACATCTGAGAGATGAGTTTTTCACAGGAAGATGCTAAAATTCTGTTAGTTTCTGACAAAGAGGGGTTAGCTTAGGAACTGAAGTCAGGTGACAAAAAGTGATGTCATCCAAGCAAACACAGCAGTAATATTTCATATTAAGAACTCTCTGGCAGAGTGACACTGCATTTTGTGCTTTGTCTTTGACCTAACAATGTCAGCTGGAAACATCCACTCACCTCTGCACTTGCCTTGCTGTGTAAGTAGGTTTTTGGGGCATAGTAACTCCTTTAGATTCAGATAAGAATATAGTAAAGTGTAGCTTAGATGCTTTATTTATTTGAGACTGTCTTGCAATGTTGTTTGAAATATTTCCTGTGATTTTGAACTCTGCTGTAACTGATTGCTTGCTGAGTATTGTCTTGTTTTATTTATTATTAAATATATTTAAACATTTTAATTGTGGATAGTCTGTTTAGAGATGTTTAAGCTCTTAAGAGTATTTGCATGTCTATTTGGTGACATTGTACAGGCCACTCCTAAATAACCTTGCTGTTGGTCAGACTACCATTTGAATTAATAGTAGCATTGCACAGTAGGATTGGGCATCCTTTGCTAAGGGCCTTAAAGAAGCTGATAACAGTTGGCTGGTGGCAGTGAAAATTACTGTATAGTCTGGGCAGAAGGGGGCATAACTAGTAAACCTTTCCCATATATGTGTGTGTGTGTGTGTGTGTGTGTGTGTGTGTGTGTGTGTGTGTGTGTGTGTGTGTGTGTGTGTGTGTGTGTGTGTTTGTATATAAATCAAGCCTCAAGGAGTGTGTGTGTCAGCTACTCGGGCAGGGACACAAAGCACTGGTTGGACAGAAAGGATACTGGAGATTGTGGTTTGGTCACTCAACTGAGATCTCAACCCTATAGCTGTGCCAGTGGGGAGTCTTATTGGGGATCTGGAGTAAAGGTGAGAAACCAGCCCCAGACTGACTGTGATCTCTGTGTACTCTTAAGGGAAATTGCACTTTACTGTGTACATTCCCCACGGTTGCCAGTGGTGAGGATTGAGGCTCCTTGATTACTGGGCGAGTGCAGGGGCGTCAGACTGACAATGAAACATTTAGTAAAAAAGTTATCCCCCTTTTGGACTGCTGAGTGCTGTAAAGCTTGGTCCCATTTGTTGTGACAGAAGACATATATAACAATTTTGCGAAGACTATATGCACGCCTCTTTAGCGTGCCCCTCGTTACTGATAATTCTAGAGCAATACGGTGGCATGCAGTATCTTTTAATCACTTTTGAACTTGGCACTTTATGTAAATCTGATTGCAGAACTGGTATAGATAATAGTGTACTAAATAAATAAAATCATTTTGATATTTGCTCATTTCAGTTGTGGTTCCTTGTTATGCAGGGGTAACTGATTATATTGTAAATTATGTGTAGCTTAACTTTATAACTCAAGTTTTTTTTAGCCTTTAAAGATATAGTTTTGGAAACGCCTTGCATGTCACACTCTGTATTAACACGATACTGAATGCCGTACCTCTAACTGAGAGAACATAGTCCTGCTGAAACTTCCCACTAAGCTGTTTTTTTTTTAAACAAGAAACATCTTTATTAAATTATCACTTATGACATAGGCAGTCATACATTTATATAAATGAAAACAGACCATATTGACTTAATTTTAGTTGCAAACATTATACATCATAATCTATCCAGCCACTGTCACTCACAATCTACATAGCTCATTCAAATCCTGTATTTTAAACCTCATTCCTCCTTTGCATGTATTGTTCCCAAAATTCCCATCTTTGTTCTATGTAATTTGCTCCTACCCTTTTCTAAAGATCCCATTTCCAGTTGTTTAACATCTGCTACTATATTCACTGCTTCTATTGCAGTTGGTTTAGTCTTTGATTTCCATTTTCTAGTAATTGCTTTTTTGGCAGCCACCATAGTCAGACTCCACAAGGCCTTACTATATCTAGGCAATTCTGATTCTGCATCTTAGCTCAAAAAGAATCCTTTCCTTAGTTATACCATTTTGCTCACCCAGTATTTCTGATAGAGTAGTCGGCAGGGAAATTTTAAAGTCTGCCAACTCATTACACTCCTAGAAAATATGTTCCCAATTAACTCTTTCTTCCCCATCACTCCTCTAACATTTGCTATCTACCTGAGGAAATGTTTTCTGGTTTTATCAGGTATAAAATAATATCTGCAAACAGAACCAGCTTTTCTTGACTACATACCAGTTATATCCTTGAATTTCTGAGTCCCTTATTTTTGTTTCCAGTGATTCTGCATATAATGCAAATGACAAAGGGAAAAAGAGGACATCCCTGCCTGGTTCATCTGCTCAAACAGAAATTATCACAGAGAAAACCACCCACTTTAATTTTAGCCTCCGATCCCTCATCTGTCCTCCTAATCAGTCATATAATTTTACAAGGGAATGCAAATGCTTCCATTGCCCTGCTCATAATGCCACAGCTTCCTCTGTCAAATGCTTTCTCTGCATCAAGACCCACCAACATCAGTAGTATTTTCTTACATTCTTCTTCCCTCTGGATCATCAGTATTCTAACAGTTCATGTTGTCAAACTGTTTGCCTCCCCTCCACAAAACCACAGTGATCCATATCTATCAATCGTAGCTTCACATTTGCCATTATTTTAACCATTATGGACATAAATACTTTATAGTCATGGTTTAGGATTGAAATGGGCCTGTGTGAGGCTTGATCTGATGGTTCTTTACCCTCTTCAGGTATTACAGCTACCAGCATTTTCTTCTAGGATGTTGGTGTTTCTCCTCCTCTTAAAATATTGTTAAACAAAACCTTCCAGACCTTTATCAGTTTTTCCCTCTAGCTTCCAAACTTCCATAAGAATACCATCTATTCCTGGGGACTAGCCTCCAAACTTCCATAGAAATACCATCAATTCCTGGGGACTTTCCTGTGGATTGGTTATATATCACCATTTTTATCGCATCTCCACCTATCCTAACTGGTAGTAGTTGATCCTCATCTACATCTAACCTTGGCATATTTAATTCTTCTATAAACATTTACATTTGTATCTTTTCCTAATTTCCATATTTCTCTGCTTTATACAGACTTTCATAAAATGTCTCAAATATTTCTAGTACCTCTACAGGATGTTTCATCTTCCTTGTTATAAGCTCCCTAAGCTTGGCAACAACCCTTTCTACTTTCTGTTGCCTGAATTGCTGTGCTAAAAAGTTTTTGTGCTCTGGAGTTATCAGGAAGAAACAAGTTGGTTAACAATAATTTTTCTATATTATGGAGGTAATTCCTTATTTTCTGTTTGGCATTCTGCAGTTTCTCTTCTTGTTCTGCAAAATTCCCCCTAATCTGCAATACATTAACCTTTATCTGTCCCTCTAAGTAATTCTTGTTACTTCCTAACTGTATCTCTCTCTCTTTTATATCTACCTTGTTTTTAAACTTTCCCACACTCTAGCTATATTTTCAGAAGAAATATATATCTTCTGTAACAACTCCCGAATAATTTTCACCTCCCATTCCTTAAATTCCTCTCTTTTCAACAGATAGATTGGAAAAGTACCAGTGTCTCATTTTTATTTCATTACCCTGCATTTGTATTTTAATTGTTATTGGCGTGTGATCTGAAATAGTTTATTTTATTTATTTATTTAACATTTGTTTACCGGGGAAGTCCAACTTGGAACAAAGCCAATTTTCAGCGAAGGCCCGGGTATAAACACTCCAGATGCATGTCTTTGTAACATGGGAGGAAACCCACACGAATGCAGGAAGGACATGCAGACTCCACACAGAAGGCACCCCAAGACTAGCCATAGGATTACTCTGGCATCATGCCACCCGACCTTAGTTCCTAGTACCTCTGTCGAGTAGAGCCACTGGAGTTATCCCCGGGGTGAATTTTCTATTTCCCATCCACTTATCAAGATCTTTGAAGAGGGTCAGTGAGGTGCTCTGCTTGACATGTATGGGAAGTCTATTCCATAGCATGGGCAGTCTCTGGGTTATGAATCTGTCCCTCCAGTATGTTCTGTTGATTGTGGTAATGAGGTTGAGGTCTCCGGAGCATGTGGTGCAGAGAGATTGGGATTTCTTTACATGTAGCATTTCTAACAGAGCTTGGTTAGACATGGCTTTGTAAGTCGGGCAGAGTTTGCCTCTAAGTAGGCAATATGAGACAGAGAATAGTTGGGAGTTTTTTGCGTCTGTCCATATAGGACAAGTGCTTAAGGCCTAGGATCCTCTTTCTGAGGTAATTTTGCGGCCTCTCCAGTTGTTGCAGGTGTCTGGTGAGGTACATGCCAAATGGGGCATTGTACTCTATGATTGGCCTCATAAGGGAAGAGACCTCTTCTTTCCTAGATGCAAGACCCTTAGTAATGAGATGTGCCACATAGAAGGATTTTCTGACCACCGTGGCAATGCGGTGATCAAAAGAGAGGTTGCTATCAACCTGTATTCCCACATCTCTTATAACACCTTCTGCATTCAGTGGACTACCATCTAAGGTTGAGAGGATGGAGTAATGGTTAAGATGTTTGCCTTACAAACACTAGGTGCAAGGTTTGAGTCTCACAAGGGATAATTGGCTAGGCTTAAAATGGCTTGCAAGAGCAGTTAGCTTAGTACTAATCTATGAACCTATGTGGTAGTCCACTGAACGCAGTTCTAGGTGGAATGTAATAAAATACCAGTGTTAATCCTCCTCCCTTGCCAGTAGCCCGTTAGTACTACAAATCTACCATTATTATCTTTTGTGTCCTCTTCTGCCACTATTAGAGATCCTCTTACAATTAAAATAAGTGCTCCTCTTTTCCTTTGTCCCTGGTATTTTGCTGAATAACTGTCCTGGAAACTTTTGGAAAGAACTGAGCATGTGCATTTGATAAAGAAGTGTGTCTCCTGTAGCATATCTATTTGAGCTCTACATTTTTAATATAGTTCACTACTCCTTTTTTGTATGCATCTGTGAGACCACTTTAAGGTAATACAGAAAGCATTATTGTGTAAAAAAATATTATGCCCACCTTTTATGTGTAACAGCTTTTTTAAGTGTCTAGTTCCAGCTTTTGTGTTACTTGCATACACTAGTGTTTGGCAGGTTAATCTTTTATACATTTTGTTGTTGTCATATCAATTTGAGCCTATGTCACCTCTTACAAAATGTTTTGCTTTATTAAAAGCTCTCAAACAACTATGTACATCTTCAAATATTGAATTTTTGCCCTCCTAATATGAACAATTGTCCCAGACTGACAGCATCTCAGACTTGGATTAACCTAAAATGAAGGTTATGCAGGCTAAGACACATGGTGCAGCCTATGCTTCTACCAAGTGCTGTCTGGCTTTGTCTTATCTTTATTACTCTCCCAGATTGAGAAAACACTTGAATGCTGTCAGAAAACATTATCTTCTAGCCATTGAAAGAAAGAAGTATTCTGCTTTTATTGCTGTTTATCAGGTTATCTTCATGAGGACATGAGACCCAGATACAGAGTTGCTCTACAAGCGCTCATTTATTTGCTAGAGGAAAAATTATTAAATTCAATGTTCTTTTTATTTGCTTTCTCTTAAAACTTGTTACTAGGTCAAACAAAGGGCTTTAATCCAGTTATTTCCCTATGCAAGAGTGAGAAAAATCACAAAAATTGTTCTTGTACCATGCTGTTTTGACCAGACTTTTCTTCTTTTTTTTTTTTTTTTTTTTTTTTACTTTGCAGTGCCTGCATTTCTTAAAACTGAACAAGCAGAAATAAGGAAAGAAGGGGGGAAAAACAGGAGCACCTGTTTACTTTAGTAATCTCATTACACTTGAAAATAACTGAGAAAACTTTACTTTATAACATGCATATTATAGAATGCATTACAAAACTACTACTGTTAAGAACAAAATTTTGTTTTATTTACAGTTAACTGTTTCCTTCCTCTTATCCCCTACTAAATGTTCTTCCAAACATTAATGACATGTAGTAGGGAATATGCTTTATAGCCCCTAAAAGTTTAACAAAGTCAAAAAAGTTCAGTGTTTTCAGGTTTTCCTGTTCTGTCATTTTTTCATAAATATAATTACTGCTTTGTAATCCCACATATATTTGTCAATTTCCAAGTTGCTGGTTTTATTCCTGTTGATCTCCATCTGCCATATCCAGTCTTTGCTTAATTTCCAATATACACCCAGTTGTTCTAGTCAGCTCTTTTGCTTTTTTTTATGTCTCACACATTTCCCATTGAAACATTGGAAAAGATTTCACTTGCACAGTCTCTGTGTGGTCTTTATTACAGAAGAACAAGAAGCAGAATCTGCTTCTGTTTCATAGCTCACTTTTTTGTTGGACAAACTTTTGTATTTCCTCCTTAGTATACTGTGCATAAAAAAATGATTTTGTCCCTCCCGGAAAGAATATTCTGAAAATGGCTGGGTACAGCAGCTTGAATGTTATGCTTGCTTCTCGACATTCCTGATCAGTGGAATAAGTTTATTCCTCTTTTGCCTGATGTACAGTGAGTAATCATTTTCCACAAACACTCTGCTGTTGCCCACTTTTAGTACTTTGTCTTTCTGCCACATTTTTGTCAGAATTAGCTCCTCTTTCTGGTAGGATTGCATCTTTACTATTAAAGATCTAGATTGCTTTCTCATGGCCAGGTTAGGAGCATATGCACGATGTGCCCTTTCAATAAACAACTGCTGTGGAATACCAGTCCAGTTGATTATGTGTGCTTTCATAAAATTAATACAGTCTGTTCCTTCCAGCTTCTCTGCAACAGCAGAAAATCTCAGATTTTCCCTTGTGTTCTTTTGTCTTATTCTATTATTTTTTGAAGCAAGCAGTGGCATATTCAGCCAGGCTTTTCTTCATTTCGACACCTCATCAAAATATCTGTTTAAAGCTTCTACCATTTTTTCCAGCTTTTTGTTTGAGTTGATATACTCCTCCAGTGTTTCATTTATTTTAATCAGCTCTGAGTACATTTAACTTATTTTTTCCTCTAGGTTACTGAAAGTCATGTCTTGCACCAAAGCTGGAGTTTTTTGCTGAATAGCTGCAGAATTCTTCCCAGGCTGTGCTTTTTTCTCACCTTTTGTGATTGATTTTCTTTCAAGTTCTATGAATTTCTTTTTTGCTGGCATCCAGGCAGTGTACTTACTAGTCAGTTACTGAAATTTACCAAAAATATGAGTTTACTGTCTCTCTCTTTTCTGAGTTTCTGTTTTCACACTACATGAGCTGAAATTAAGGTGTTACTCAATGTGTAGCCATCTTGGAAGAGTCCCACACTAAGCTGTTGTAAATTTGTTTGAGAGACTGGACAGCATACATTTATATTTAATAAGATGTGGTTCTAGCATTTTCTTAGTAAATGGAGAAGTACTACTGCATTTCTTTTAAAGCTCAGCTTCAATATTTTTTATGAATCATGTATTAGTTTAATAAAATGTGATGTCAGATCTTGTACATAAAATCAATTCAGATGATGTTTGTTCATCTTACACATGTTATATTGTGGTTGAAAAGTTTTTCATTTTTTTTTTAACTTCTGGTAATATTTACGGTTAGCTGTATATCTGATTACCCTCCTTAAATGATTTCCACAAGTTAAATATGAATTAAATAGGACGGGCATCAAGATCCCAGTAGTGTGTGTGTGTGTGTGTGTGTGTGTGTGTGTGTGTGTGTGTGTGTGTGTGTGTGTGTGTGTGTGTACATATACATAGAATATTACTAAACATGGAATAGTTTGGCATGCAAAATATCAATGCAAAAATGTTGAAAACACCAACGTTGACATGCAACTATGCATATACTGAGAAACAGCCTCAACTTCTGCAAAATTTAAAGGTAAAAAATAATTAAAAACATAATTTTTTTCCCATTGTCCACAGATTCCTTTACTCATTCTCAAAGCTTCCTTCACTTAGGTTTCTGGTAATTTGGCAGTACTCCAGAAATTAATATTCCTCACCTAAAACTCTCATTAAAGTCACCAGAAGTAATACTTCATAAAGCAAGGCTTGGTCACAAAAATAAACAGGACACATTTAGACTAATCTGCTAACTGACCTTCTTAACTTACAAACCTCAAATCACTTCAGAAAGGACTTCGTTCAATACCTAATTTGTTAATTGGTAAATGCCCTGGAAATGAATAGTTTGCCACCCTGCAAGCTGTAATTTGAAAATTTTAAGTTATGGTCATACAACCCAAGTAGTCAGTAATGAGCAACTCAAATTACAATCACCTTATTCTAGATTAAGTACTTCCTCGTACTGTAACATTTTCATACTGTAATCAGTTTTTATTTTTTGTATACCTATGTGTAAATATCAGGAATCATGGGTAGGCAAATGTCAAACTTTAAGCTATTCCTTTCACTTATACTATGTTTATAATTATTCCAAACAACAAAAAATACACAAAAGTGACATCAGGAAGTCAACTAAATCAGAATATAACACAAAGCAAATAAGGCAGCAGAACGTGTTATGTGCGCTTTCATTCTTTTAATTAAATAAGAACTTCTTCAAAATACAACGCGTCACTTCCAACCATATTTTATAGATACACCAGCCACTCACAATAACTTAAGTCCTCAGTTAAAACATCTATTAGATTTAAAACGATACACATCCAACAATCTTTTAACACAATTTTATATATATAATCTCATATACTTAATATTGCTTTCAGAAACTGTTGATTAGTATAAAAAGAAAATTTAGTCTTTTAGCTTGCAAAAAGCATTTAATATTAATACCTGATTGCCATTCAGCTTCCTTACATTCTAATAAATTGTTATAATCACCTCTGAAAATATCCACTTTCATACCCTTTTAACTCCTTAGGCCTATCAGTACACAGAATTACCATCTGTTTGTTTAGGCTTATTCAAAATAACATAATTTGAGTCTGGCAGCTACCAGAAAGTATATATATATATATATATATATATATATATATATATATATATATTGGCTGTTTCATCCACGAACGCAACACTAGATGTTTAAGGAAGCCAGCCAAACTACAGGGTTGTGCATTAATTCTGGGCCTACTTTACTTGCACCAAGTAGCTTGCTGCATTCTCCACTGGGGTATGTTGTTTTACATTTCCTCAGTGACAGAACACAACATTAAGCCTGTGTGTTCTGCTGTAAGCCTTTAACAATCAACCCCTGCTTTATCTTTACTCTTACCCCTTTTTCCACCTGTCCCATGATCTCTTTCTTGAATGCCTCTAGATTCCATCTCCACTACCCAGTCCAGGGTACATGATTCCAAGGATACACAACGGTCTCCTGGAAATAGTTAGCCCTTCACATCTCCTATAAATCTCCACACCAAAAATAAAATGGTGTGCAAATTTTGAAAAGTGTGTAGAGGCAGAAATGACATGTAGAAGGAAGAATATGCCACTGATTGGGATCTTTGTCGGAGTTTGCACGTTTTTTTTTTAGTCGATTGTTCTAAAAATACAAGTATAAGGCAACTAAAATTTAAGAATTGAAATGTAGTTTAATTTTTTTTTCATCTATTGCCTGTCAACCTTCATAATTTTTCAGGACCTCAGAAAGGGGGCCCTTTATGACTCCCTCACCACGAAAGGCAACCTCACCAAGGCAGCCATCAGGGGTTTTCTACTTCCATACCTAATCTCACCACATATGCTCAGCTAGCAACCCCATTGGTAGGCATGCAGTGGGCATCATTGCTGAGGTGTTCCTCATTTCTGCCAAGGATCTAAGCCAGCAGAACTACTGCTGACGAACAACCAAGAAACACCTCAGACAGTTTTCACCAGGGATTTGGCGTATGCCTGTTCTCTGAGCATGCGTATTCCCCACCCTCCTTTTAAAGAAGGCTAGCAGGCTTTGCCTATTCATTCCTCTTTTATCCCGTCTGTCTTCTCTAGTGCCAGGGACATTAAGTGCATCTCGGTCACCTGGGCAATAGGCAGGGCTGTGTACCACTGTGCCATAGAGTCTGGTTGTGTAGTTTAATTTTAGAAAGTAAATTCCTGAAGTTTCAGTTTGTACTCCCTAACATAAAGAAAATTGAACCTGAAGCTGTGTGAGCGTTTTTTTGGTATTCAGCAATTCATTTAGTGACATGGGGCGGGAGGGGATGGGTGACCCCACTCTGTTAGTATCGGCTTCCCCAAATGACATTGGGAGTTGCCAAGCATCTCAGTATCATATCAGTGTGACAATGAAAACATCATTTGCAAAGAATTACAGTTTCAGTATTATGAGGAAAAACAAAAGCATTTACATTGCATCCATTTTTTCCTTCCCTCTCCTAGATTTGATGCTTTCTTGTGAAACCAGTGTATCAGTGTCCATCATCCTTATAATGACAATTGCAGGTGTCCAATGTTCTAGAATTAAAGGAGATGGTCCTCTACCTGTACCTTTGCTCATACCCTTTCTACTATAGAATCTCAGGTATATTTACTACTTGGAGTAGAGTCCTCTCTTTTCTTTTTCGACCAGACAGAATTACATAGTCATCCTTGGGGTTCGATACTGAATGAGGTATGTGTACAGAAGTCTGTGGTCAGTGCTGTTACAATGGTATGTGCTCTCTTCATCCCAGTACAGAATGAAGTGCATGTACAGAAGAAGTCTGTGGTCAGTGTTGTCACAATGGTGGTTGCTTTGTTCATGCCAATACTGAATGAGGTACATATACAGTTGACGTCTGTGGTAAGTGTTGTCACAATGGTTAGTACCATGTTCAGCCCAGTACTGGATGAAGTACATATACGGGAGAAGTCTGTTGTCAGTGCTGTCACTGTTTTCAGTACCCTGTTCACTAGTTTCTAGGTAACAACAAGCTTTTGATTTTCAAGCTATTGGCAAATCTCTAGATTTTTGACACATATTTGTGGTCTGCTCCTCATAAAATTTATGGTTTTCTGGAAAAATCATTGAAGACCGATGTGATGCCCCTCCTCTGGGCCAGTAAACAAGGAGGCTTAATCCTCATCACTGATACCAGTGAGGGAAGTTCACTTAGAACAAAAAAAATGCACACATTATTTCCAGATAGCAGCTCTCTGCACCAAGCACAGTTTCCCTTAAGAGCACTCAGGGAACATACTTGGTCCGAGGGCTGGGTTTCCTGCTCTCTCTCTCTCTCCAGGCCCCACATAAGACCCCCCCCCCAACACAGCTGTAGAATTGCATCATCAGCCAAGTGTTCCAAGCCAAGTCCTCCACCACTTTGTCTGTGAAACCAGTGCTCTGTGTCCTTGCTCCAAGTAGCTGATGCACACAGTCTTTGAGATTTGATTTTCACACACACACACACACACACACACACACACACACACACACACAGGTTGTCACAGATTTACCAGCTATGCCGCCTCTGCCACCAGAATACTCCAAAGCCAGCTATTCTAAAGCTCTTACAAGGGTGCCCAATTATACTGAGTAAAATTAATACTAATATAAAGGATAGACTTTGACCAATGCAGCAAGGCTTTCATGAGCAGCCACGTCACCAAATAAATATAAATATTCTCTTAAAAAACAACCAAAATGAAAAGCTTAAATATATTTAATAATAAATATTAAAAGAACATGAAAATACTAAATCTCTTTTTACAGTAAACACCAGAGTTTCAGTCACTGGAAATATTGAAAATAACACAAATGGAAAGATTAACAAAGATACATAAAAAACAATACTTATATTTTCCTGACTGATCTAAAGAATTAGTTTCTTACTTTCTTAATAAAGCAAGGCAAGATGAGTGGTTTTGTCAGTTCCAAAACAGTGTGTCCTGAGACTTCTATCTTATCTAGTATTAAAACATCATTTCAGTGCTGGATTACAAAATAACATCAAATACATTTGGGCACCTGACTTCCAGTTCCCATACTACCCCCTTTACTAGACACACTGAGTCAGAATCTTGCACATGTGTGTTACCATATACACATACACACAGCTTTGCTAAGATGTGTTATAGCATCTGGAATCTATAAAACCATTTCAAAAACTTCCACCCTTCCAGGGTAGCAATTAGTTCACCCGTAAGGACTAAATAGTAGGATTCCTAGTCCTGGTGTTCACAGAAGTTTTGTCTCTTGCTGCAGTGACAACTGTAAGATACAGTCTTTATGGCCTAAACCAGGTAATTTAATTTCAGACTATTTTTCAAAGTTAGCTGGGCTGAGATTAACCTCTCCTCTTCCAGTATCCTTTGTTCCAATGTATTAATTTCAACAGTTGCAGTACAGTCTGACATGCAGGTGTATTTCTTTTCTGTCGAGTGGGACCCACTGTTGGTACATTTTCAACACAAGCACCTGTACAAATCAGTTTGATATACAAATAACATATAATTCTTTACAAAACTCCAGCTAGCTATGCTGGCATATGTTATGCATCCACTGCCCTACTTCTCCTGGCATAGCTGGCAATACCTCACATCATCACAATTGAAGTCAGCAAGTAATAACAAACATTTGAGTTTCAGACTTCATTTCATTCAAAAAAATGCATACTAATGCAGGAGCAGTATTCTAAGTTTATAATAATTTTTAAAATCTGTCCCTATGTTTGGGCCTTTGTTCACCCCTTATGTTTGCCTTTCTCCAGATTTTGCATGCTAAGCGGTTGAGAGGTATGGCTATTGGTTAATTTCTTAATAGATAGTGAGTAACTGTCTGTCACAGTCTCCATTTTTTTTTATACATTGTTAGTCTACCTTTATAAACTCAGAACAGATGGACAATTTACAAGTTGTGATCACTTAACTAAGAATTGGTAAGCTTGCTTTATTTTAATGCTCTGGCGGGTATAGAGCGTCATGCACCAAAAGCATGTTATGCCCAGGTCACAGAGTTCCCTTGCCATACCTCTTTTGGGTCTATCAGTTTAGTCCAGATATATTAGATCTTCTTTGGTTCACTGCTTAACTTTTCCACTTGCCACCTTATTTTAGTGAGCCTTCTGAACATACATTGCATCTCTGCCGAAAAGGTAATTTCACCCAGCAGATAGGGAAACCCATGTCAAAGGGACACTGCAGCATTTTGTGAGTTCTCGGAGGTGAGTGTTCTGAAGATGTGATTAAATATTTTCGATAATAACCAAGGTTAGCCTTCCTTTAATTTGGCAAACATTTACTAATAATTTTGCCAGTTTTCTTTATTTTGGAGTTGCATTTTAGCTTGTCACCTGTAGTGTCCATTTAATAAACTGTGGCCATATCACTGCACAAACATGTTTTAAATGTAATTACTGAATTGCTTTTCAAAATTGTATTTCTAGCAAAGTTTTGCTACTTTACTTCATGCACTAAGGACATAAAATAGGTATGCTGATTAACCAGTCACAATATTGACAAAATTGCCCGCCTGTGTTAAAACTTGATAAACAGTGTAGTTTTGGAAAAAAAGGAATTTTTAGTGTCAGCAGAGAACAAACACTGCATTTTAGAGTTATGGCAGATGCCTCAGCTTTTTAAAAGCTTCTTTATTTGCTTCAATTAATGTTGTTTAATTCTTTTTCATTGTACTGCTTGGGTAGACTTATGTTTGGTTGCAACTTAACTGCTGGTCAAATATGATGTAAATTGTTATAATAAGTAAAAGGTTCACAGAGACCAGAAATCCAGAGCCAGGCTACTGGCTTTAAGTGACAAAGCTGGACTTGTGTACAGAATCAGCCAAACAGCTGTTGGTGATTTTAGTGAAGAACTCAGGAGGAATTGACCTGCAGGTCTGATAGAATGGTAACAAAAATACAAGCATGTGAAAAACATGTATATTTTAAAAACTGAAGGTTGTAACCAACAAGTGGGATATATGAATCATCCATCCGTCTACAATCCCTTTTCCTATTTTTGCACAAGGGGGTTGGGTGTCACTTCATATTTCACCATAATGGCAATCATTTTGAAATATGTCCTTCAGAATCACACACTTCTTTAAAATGAGTTTCATGCTATAACCATAGGGTTGTTAAGTGCTGGGACTGGTAGCCATATTTCCAGAGAAAATGCAGGTAGAAATTTGAATTATTGTCCTGCAGTTGTTGCCTGAGCTGTCAAATATGGCTGTGAATGCAGCTTCCTTGCAGAGCATATACTGCCTGCAATGTTTTTTGAGTTTGTTCTAGAAATATTCCTTGCTGGGTATTCTTCCTGTAGAATGACTTCATACCCTTTACCGTATTTTGCTAACTAAGTACAAGCTTATGGAGGTTTTAAGTATGAGTTGTTACCGTGTAGTTTTTTATAAATTTATTTGGCATTCGTCATGCTGCTAGCAGTTTGAAATGGCTTGCCAACACTGAGTAATGAGGGAAATTTTATTTCTTTGCTATCTTTGAAGTTGTTAAATCACATATTTTGACATACTGTGTTGATTTTCTGATCTTGAAAGAGGGAGTTGTGTTACCTGACCTGAAAAAGATTCCACGGCAAGAGTCACTGAGACCAAATTTAAATATAGCAGGTCTGTACTGTGTGGTTTGAAGTTAATGAATTGTAGCCAATTTAAATGAAATTTCATGAGCAATATTGCACTTAGCAATGTCATTAATGTTGCATTTGTCCATAGTTTATGTATAATGGGACATTACTATTACTGACATATAAAAGAAGTAATGCATACTGTACTAAAAATTAAATACGTGATTTTTGTGTGCTCCATATCTCTGGTCCCCTGTGTCATAATTTTGTTTGTTGTTTGATATTACTCTATTAAGAGAAGAGAATGTCTTTGTACTTGATATTGCAGAATGATGTAAACTTGAATATATACATATGTGTTCATATTATGTTAAAAATAAATGTGAGCATTTTTTCTTTGAAGAACAGAATGTAGCTTTACTTGGTTAATAAGCTAACAAATTAATAGGTTAAAGAATTAAATAGTGAAGTGCATTTACTTTTGAAACACTCCCCCACTCTAGCCCAGTTCCTGCATCTAAACATTATTTTCTCAACTGCTGTACCTTGACCAACTTTACTTGCTCCAAATTCTGTCTGGGATTCTACTTAAGTTGCAAATCATTTTAAGGTGATTGGACTTTGTTCAGTATACAGTGCATTCACTTTTAGTGGTGTTAAGAATTAAGAAGTCTGTCACTGGCATTGAACTTGAAGATGTGGAAATTATAGAAAATTGCGACTGTGCCATTTGAACTAAAGACTTGTGTTGTAAGAGGATTACTAAGAAAGAAAAGAATGTGTTTTTTTTCATCTTTTTTTTATCTAATTAATGAGATTGTATTTAACAAATGAGATTTTAAATGAAGACATGGAAAATGTATGCTTGTGGGACTGATATGTTTAGTGAAAAGCCTACTAAGCAAAGTTAAAAACATGCATTCAACTGATAAGTTTGTTTCAGAAGCATTTCATTGAGAAACATATGGATCGGGTATGGTTGATCGAACTTTCAGAACTCCGAAAATCATATTGCCAAGACCATATGTTCGAAATTCTGAAACTTCGAAAAAAAATAAAAAGCAAAAAAATGGAACAAAACACCTTTTACTTACCTTTTTGCAGGGGGGGGGGGGCAAGCCCACCTGCACACCCCACACCCACTACTTAAATATTCCAACTCCAACATCGCACTACAGTGAGGAAAATGGAAAATCCCGATTTCCACGCTGTATGCTGATCTCAGGGCAATGTTTATCGAAGTTTCAGAGCTTCGAACATATGGTCTTTGCCATATGGTCTTCAGAGTTCTGAAAATTCGATAATGAAATGATGATGATCAATGATCGTGAAACATTCATTGATCTTGCAACCCATATCACCTCTGAGTAATCCATAGGAGGCAGAATGTAATGGTAGTTTCTGAAGCTTCTCTGAGCAGTCAATTTCTTACCTTATCATCTATCTAGTAAAGAATTTATGTATATTTCCAAGTATCTTTAGATAGTTTGTTCAAAGGCTGCTGAGCATAGCACTTTATTAAGTAATGGGGTGGATCATTGAGGTATACACTATTCTTTCTGGAGTACCTAGACATGCCCTTTAAAATTATATACCTACAAAATGTACTTTGATTTTAGCAGATAATATTGTTACTGCTGGGTTCTTGTACAGTTTCTTTCCCTGCATGTTCTTAATGTGGTAGGCCTTATAGGGACGAGAATGTCTCAATGCTTGATAGGGTATGACTAGTACTATGAAGAGAATGGTAAGCCTAACCTATGAGCAGACTGTGGGAGCATGACTGTGGTCACTGCAAAAAAGGGAGGGGGTGAGCTGGAATAGGGCAGAAGTATCCAAGGCGCAAAGATGCACATGCAGTGACATTACTCTGGAAAGGAGTGGTGACAGGAGCAGATGAAGGGAGTACTATTAAATCTTTTGTAAAGCAACTTTATCACATTATTAATTTGCTACATGAGTTTTTATTAACTATGAAAAAATAAACTTCACACCCATTATACTTATAATTCCATTATAATTCTAGTCTTTACTTTTGTACATAAGAACATACAAATTTAATTTACAGTTCCTACCAACCTACTTGTTTTTGTAATCTGAGCATTTGTTTCTATATATTGTACTCAAATTAACCATTTATTTTTATGAAAATTCCTTCTTCCATATTTTAATAATTCCAGCTCTATTTATTTTATTTCCTTTACAATATTCAGTACTTCATTTACATCAGGTTAGTCCTTGATTTTCACTTTTTTATAATTGCATTTTTGGCTGCTAGTGATATTAAACTTAAGGCCTTTATGTAAATCAGGACATTAACTTAATAGCATCAGCTACTTGGTTAATATAGTATAATTCACCCATCAACTGTGTCAGGACATTCTGTAGGGAGTTGTTAACTCAGTTAACTCACCACATTCCCCAAAAACATGTTCCAAACTTCATGTTTAATTTGCTTTACTACATCATCTGCTTTCTGTTTGATGAAAAATACTCCAAAGTTGAATTGCTTTATAAAAGTACGTATATAAACATTTCCATGCAAAAATATCCTGACTCTTTCGGATTCCCTCCCATTGTTTTGTCTTTTCTACTCTCCCCTGATTGATTCTTAGAGTTATCATGTAATTTTTTAAGCTTTAGTTTATCCCTTTCTTCTGTTCTAGTTTCCATTAAAATGCAACCAGAGCTGGTCTTTCATTGCACCCTTTGTCTTTGTTTCTGCCATACCTCCCAACTGTCCCGAATTACTCGGGCTTAACCGAGTTTTGGGGTCCAAATGAAGGGGTGCCACGATTCCAGAGTGGCACCCCTTCATTCCCGATTTTTTCCACGTTGTTTACATTTTTTGCACTGTTTCTGCTGACGTCATCGCGTGTGCAATGACGTCCGCACCGTCAGTGCTGCCAGCCTATCGGAATTGAGCTCAGATCCAGAATTGAGCTCGTTTCTGCCTGGCGCTCAAATGCGGGAACAGTTATGGATTCGGTAATAGTTACAGCAATGGCTGGCGAACGCGTATGCTGTGAGCGGGAGCAGTGGGACGGATATCCTGGCTGGCTGAAGAACTGGTAAGGAGTATGTAACAGCGATGGCTGTGTGTGTTCCGTTCCACATATATGTATGACTGTATGCTCTTGCACCCCTTACCGCAAAGCCCAGTAATCGAGTGACAACAAGTACTGTGTCAATTTTAGTGTTAAGTTATTGCTTCCCTTCCTTCTAACTGGACTGTTAGTTAATAGTAGCAGTGGCACGCTTATAGTAGTTATTCTTGGTGAGTGTTTATTTTCAATGTGTTCTAGTACCTCATTTGGTGTCCTGCGTTGACAACTCACAATTGAATCTGTATGAATGATTTAATATTTGTTGTATATCTTGTGCAGCCCACTTATTAATGAATTATTGTGACTGATTTTAAAAGGTTTTTCTTTGTCTTGTGCTGAGCATTTAGAAATTAATTCTTACGATTGATTTTATAAAAGACATTCTATGTTTGTTCTTTCTACTATTTACAAGTTTATCTACTGAAGTTATCACGTGCATGCTTGCTTAAAGTGGTTTCTGAAACTCACATTACCGTTGGTCGGAGGGTAAAGGTGCAAAAGGGAAAATTGCGATTGAAAATCCTTTCGACTATAAAACGTCGACATGTAGCTTGCATTCGTGGTTTTGAGTGTCGCTGTTTTCAATTGGATCACACTACAGTGGGGATTGGGAAAAGTATACTTTTCCTCACTGTAGTGTGATCTTGGAGATAGAACATATAATTAGCAGGGGGGGTTGGGGGACAGGGGAGCTTGCCCCACTGCAAAATGTGTGTAGTATATCTATAGAGGTAAGGGAAATATTGGAGGGTAGTTACCATGAGATGGACTGTTTTGAACATGTTGATTCTTTATCGGTCATTCCACATGTTAAATAGTCAGTGTTATGATTTCTGATGTTATTTTTAGTTCAGTACAGTAAATGAAAAATAGCCATTCATAATTTTCATAATAAACCGCTTAAATGATGTACTGTTTTATTTAATTCATGCTGCTTTGCTCTGTCCAGCTCTGCTATATTCTTAGCTATACTTTTATATGTTTGTCTTATTGTGATTTTTTTTTTTAAGTTTCAGTTGACAATCCTGGATAATAACTAATATTTCTACAGATTTTTTTAAGGAAAATGCACAGTCTGATATGTTTTATTTGGTACCAGAACGAAGCGTGACCGGATATGTATTTCATTATAATGTAGAGAATTTTAAGAACTAAATGCAATTGAATATTAATGTCAAATTTCTAGCCTGTATGCAGCTATAGTTTGATTTCTAACTGTATGCAGATTGCAGTTCTCTTAATGTCCATGTGAGTATCCACATGTTGGTCCAGTTTCCCACCACCTCTAAAGCAGTCAGGTATATGTCTTGGAGAATTCCCCTTTTCTGGAACAGGTTTCACATCTGTGTGAAGCAGAGCTTTTCCCTAACCCTATTAAAGAGAAACCTGGACTAGTGCATGGAAGTTAGAAATGCACCCCAGGTCTAGCACCTGTATCTCTAAGGGAGAGAGGTGGACTGCCACTATGTTTCTTGTTTTGTGTGCAAGAGGAGCCAATGATTTGAAAACAGCGCAAAGGTAATCTTTATGCACCACTGGGCAGATGCATTTTCCTTGGATGTGGTGTGTCTTTCAATACTGTTTCAAGGGACGAGAAGTTTTAATGTCAAGTCTATTTTCATTGTGAGCCAGTATTGCTTTATTTAGCAGCTTTGTTTAGCAGATGTCTATTAGTGCCAGTACATTGTGCTATAAAATGTAAAAATAAAGTCTAAATAATCATTGTAGAAGTAAAGCAGTAGGCACACATTAGTGTTTATGGTAAATGGGGCAAAATAGACAGGTAATGGGACATTGGAATGGCTGCAGGGGGACGCTGGTGCCATATTTTGGTTGTCTGTTCTTCAGTTTGTGTTTGAAAGTTAGTATCCCACAATTCCATTGGAGTGGGCGGGATTACATAATTATGTATGCAAATTTGATGTTAATCAGTGTACAGATTTGCACCTATTTTTCATGGGCCTTGTCCAGATTTTTGATGTTTCCAGGTTGAGAGGTATGGTTTCTGCTTATATTCTGCCAACAGTGCTGGATATAGAATGTGGTCTGTGAAATGCAGATCTAACGCATGCCTGACTTCTTCCTACTCTATCATGTCCCACTCTGTCCCTTTCCCAGTGGTAAGGCTTCTTTGTTAGTTTCTGTTTTCTGTACTCCTAGTTGTATGCATTTTTGTAATTTTCTTGCTTACTTGTGCTGGGGAGCTTTTCTTCACAGGACTGCACTGAAAAAGGGCTTTTGCTCAGATGAACTATCCCAGTTAAAAAAATGTCAAATAAATAAATAAAATCTCTTCTCTGCACCTTCACTGATTTGGTCTTTGTAATGTCTTTTTTTTTACTTAGATCTATGTTGCTCTGCATGTATTGCATATACAAGTCTCAGTTGTTTAGCCTTAAAGTATTCCTTCAAGTCAAGTAGTCGTAAACCCCCTCTATTCAGTATGAAGAATCCAGTTATCCTTCTTTACTCTTGCTCTCTTCCCTTCCAAAACCATTTCATTCAACTCTTTGTTAATTGTCAAGCAGTTTAATTGTTAGTGGTATACTCTTTTCCCGGGTATACCATATTTCATTGCTGCATATCTCATGGGTAGGTAACAGTGTCTGTCTTTATAAAGGAATATGTAAAAGCAAAAAGCCATGTTATTGGAACAAATGGCAACAACCAAGACATGTCTTGCTTTTAAACAGCTTTTGATTGTTGGGCAGTTAAGATGGAAAAGAAAGGCACCTGTCTTAGGCTGGCTGCAACCCTTTGACTGACTAGACTATTGTTCTGCCAGATAGTTGTAATGGGAAACAGCATAGCCATGACTGAGGTTTATGAAGAGATAATAACTCTACAAGTGCATTTGCATATTCTCCAGTCATTCCCACTTATTACGTTTATGTAGCATGGATCCTTTTGAGGAGTTGTGATAGCCAGAAGCACATTTTTCACACTACTGCTACCAATAATTTTGCTGGCATGGGCTAGCAGGGATATGGTCTCATAATCCACACTATTGGAGCTCATATGTTTGGGACAGCAGCTATGGTCCTTCAATCTGTTCACTGCAGCAGTACATATTAAGAATAATGAAGTATAACTACATATAAATATAAATAATTAATCAAAGTGTGGCCGTAAGGGCATGTAGAAATATGTACTGTTGTCTTGGGCTATGGGTCCATGTTATACACATGCCAATAGGCTCCACACTGGAAAAATTCAGAGAAGAGTTGCAAGGCCTAGGATGCAATGCTTTTTCTGGTTTGAGATCAGTGTCTTACAGTGCTAGCTTACCACAGAACGTGTAGTTGAATATTTGAATATAAGGTTGTGTATGTATGTTTTATATATATATATATATATATATATATATATATATATATATATATATATATATATATATATATATATATATATATATATATATGCACACACACACCAATAATTTCAATTAAAGGCAGCTAATATTTAATATTTTTCTGCATTGGAGTACAGCTGTCACTGTCCAATTCTAGCCTATGAATCTCTGGTTGCTGCTGAAAACAAGCTATGTTGCATATAAGACTGATAGTGGTGTTAGATAACCAATAGTTTTCTTTTAGAGGTAGATGTGATAGTCGTGCACCAACAGACACCACCACCCTTCTGTCAGTTAATTAATAATTAGCCACAAGCTTTTAAAACTGAATATATAGAATTATTTGCTAAAAGGCAATTGATCAGTAGGGTTGCAACCTTTTCAAATGGCCAAAGTGGGACCTTTTTTTTGCCTAAATAACAGCTTAGTTGTTTATTCTGTTTCTTATACCATTTAGGTGTTTCAGATACAGAATAACTGTTTATGCAACTATTACATAAAATATAGGAAATATGTTTTTCCTAACATCTCAAGACATTTGCCATTGTTTCGATTTCTTTGCAGGACACAACTGCCCAAAGAGGGTCTGTCCCTTGCAAAGTGGGACAGGTGGTACCCTGTTGATCAATACAATTTAAGATTCCATAAAGAAACATAAAATTACAGTCTTTCTATTTACTGATTTACTAGGTAAATATTACCTAGTTTAAAACCTCATTTAAAGAATTTATAGCCTTTGTCTACTACTGTGTAAAAATTGTAGAAGAAAAGAGGTGAGCTAAATAGTAGACTAACTGCTGGAGGAGAGTGCAGATTCCATGCAGCTCATTCAAAAACCACAAAAACTTGTTCTAAAATAGTTTTTGTGAGATGTTTGTCACAAGAAGTGCTTCATACCACTTCACCTCCAAGGGTGCCACAGAATAAGTCAATGGTAAGAGATATGCAGTTAGCACAAACTTTCATAAACAAACCCCCTCTCTCCTGCATAAAATCAGGAAGTTCCTGCCTTCTGGCCTTAATGTTTGTCAGTGAAATTCAGACTGCAGACAAGGATCTTTTTGGAAAAAATTCCATGATGTAATGCTTTGTTATTCCTTCCTGTCCAGCCTTGCTACTTATGAGTGTTTGTGGGTTTGTTTCTAGTTGCTGTCCCTCCCACACAGAGAGACACGAGCTGTAGTTCTTCAGTAAAACAGTTAACCCTCCCCTGCAGAAAAAGCTCAGGTTTTGCACCCTGCAGTTAGTTGCACCTTTAGTGCAAAACATTTACATCATAAAGTTTAATGTGTATAGTCTTTTACAAAATTGTCTTGTTTTACACAACTGCTGTATTTCACAGAAAAAAAGTTTCCAGCTGTATAGATTTTTTAACATGTTTTTCAGCTTTGTTGCATTAACATTAAAATAGTCGCATGTTTAGGTATACCTTTTCCCTTTACTGAAAAATAATTGCAGGCTCGACTGATATTTACAGTTCACATCTGAAAAATACCTGTACTTGCCTGAGATGATTAACAGCATCCTTGCATCTCTCTCCTCTCCTTTCAGAACATCAACTGACTTTTCTGGAGACACTCTTAAGAAACAAAGATCAAGTTTGACGGCTAATCCCTTGGATGAATTTGTAAGATGGAATATAAGACAGCAGGAATTTTAAACTTGTACTGTATGTTAATACTATTTATTCCCAGCCCCATTATTTTGCTGAATGGTCATGTTGAAGGACTGAATTCCCAAGCTCCATCTTGGTAGCATTTTGACTGCTGGCCCTTTCTAACCAGTGCAAGGGGTTGTGATTAGTGACCACAGTGAATCTTCTACTTCGCAGGCAGAGTTGAAGCTTTTAGAGATCGCAAACCTGAACCACACCCTTTTTCTATAATTGCATAATATTTCTCCCTGGGCTCTAGTTAACAGCAGGGATACACTATAGACTACACTTCCTTTTAAGAAACCCTAGATAAGTACAACCCTCAAGCCATCTTTTAAAGCAGTTCTTGATTGCCACCAGGGCTGTCTAGCACATGGGGTCCACTTAAGCCCTCAACATGCATTTGAAATGGCTGCTCACAGGCTGGTATCCAAACAGGCGTATATGGTCTGTTCATTCTGATATGATCTGTAGGGAACAGGATTATTGTTCATTAACTTCCTATAGTAACCCACTGCCTTTAGAAATACTCTTCCCTGCTTTTAGTAGCAGGGATTGGTAGTGCTTCTGTAATGTTCACCTTAGCAAACTCTGACCTGTTCTTAACACCATCCACTCCGTGACTCGGGTAAGACATGTCTGCCATACGTACCTGACATCCTTAGTCGCCCCAGTAGTATTTGTTTACTTAGCCCATGTATCTGCTCTAAGGCTTGGGGTGACATCTGACTCTTCATTTTCCTGCAGCCTACATGGAATATAGTGCTGCTATCTTTCTTTGGCACAAGCACCACCAGTGATGCTCAGGGATTATCGGATTCCTGGATTACCACCAGGTCTAACAAGTCCTCCAGTTCATCTTGCGTGATTTACTTAACTTGCTCAGGCACCTTCTATGAAGCCTGTTTTTTTTAAACTCCTTTATTAAATTATCACTTAAGACATGGGCAGATAAAGAAATCATATTAACATGTTTCCTTTTAAATACGTTATACATCACAAATATTTTTTCTTTATAACTATTATCAGTGCAGCATTACATAGTTCACTCAATTCCTGCCTCCCCTTAAACCTCACTCCTCCTCCTGAACATTATTCTGCGTGTATTGTTCCCACAGTTTCCATTTATGTCTATGTAATTTGCTCCTTTCCTTTTCTAAAGATCCCATTTCAAGTTGTTTTCTCTTTTACAATGTCCAGCATTTAAAATACAGTTGATTTAGACTTTTCTTCTAGTAACTATTTTTTGGCAGCCAACAGAATTAAACTTAAGGCCTTACTATGTCTAGGCAAATCAGATACTGTTCCTGACTCAAAAAAATTCCTTCGTTATACCAGTCTGTTCACCCAATATTTCTGAAAGAGTACCCTGTAGAGAATTTTTAAAGTCTGCCAACTCATTACCCTCCCAAAATATATCTTCCCAGTAACCTCTTTCTTACCCATCACACCTCCAGTATTTGCCATCTACCTAAGGAAAAATACTTTGGAGTCTCCATGGGGTATAAAAATATCTATGCAAATACTTCCAAGTGGTAACCATAAATCTAGACTTAATTGCATATTTGAGAGCTGTTTATATGTCCTCCAGTTGTTTCCTTGTGAATTGCTTAATTGATCTCTCTTCCCAATCTTTTCTTGCCTCCTCTGATTGATTCCTATAATTATCATGCAATGGTTTATATGCCCTGCTAATTATCCTTTTTAAACAGTAGCTTCTGTTCTAGATACATTTAAAAATCTCCCAAATCAAGTCCTTCACATGGGATTCCCCTATCTCTTTCTGTTTGAATATACTCCAATCTCAATTTTTGATAGGAAAGATGGTCTGTAGTCTCTAGTTCACTTGTCTTCTTGTTTTTTCCCATTCTGTTACCTTTGCCTATCTAGTTATTTGCTCTCAATACCATGTTTACATTTTCTGGACCCCTAATTGCACCCATTCCTATCTGCAAAATATCCTTTCTCCATTCTTGTGTTGGCATATTTCTTATAATAATTTCTGCTACTATATGAATATATTCTGTGTGACTGCTGTTATTCTTCTGAAGGATCTGCATCCAAAATCCCACATTCTTCTTATTTCTTGAATTTTTCTCTAATTCATCATCATCTATTTCCACTTTAAATTATAGTTTTATGCTTTTGTTATATATGTAAGCCTAACTGTGTAGCTGTAAAATATCCCTTCAAATTAGGTAATCCTAATCTACCTCCTTCTATTGGAAGGATCAGCTTTTCCCATTTAGCCCTTGCTCTTTTCTCCTGCAAGATAAAATCCTTCAACTCTTTATTAATTAATGTCCACAACTTCTCTGGTTGATAAAAATATGCCTGACCTGTAAGTAAAGCTAAAAGGACTAAAAACATTTTCACTGTTGTATCTTGCTGTCCATAACCAGCTTACCACTCTCTTCACTACCTGGCTATCTGTAAAATAGTCAATGTTTCAGACTTAGTCTCATTCTCATATGTATTATACTACCGAATGACATGCTACCTTTTTCAGCCTTGTACCACTAAAAATGTCTAAGTTCGAACAAGAAAACTACAGTGTTAAGTTTAAGTATGTATGTATTCCAAGTATGCATATAATCCTATAATTCTGTACTGGTATCTATATGTGACTGTATAAAACTGCTACTGTTTAACTCTTATGTAACTGTCAACATGTGGAGCTTTTCTCCTCGGGCCTCCGCTGAAAATGGACCTGTGTCCAGTCGGACTATCCCAGTTAACAAATGTAAAATAAATAAATAAATAAATAAAACAAATATCCATAAACAATAAGTTTCCATTTTCTCAGTTTCTGTATTATCTTTTGTTTAGAATCTTCCCACATATCATTAGATGCCATAACCAAATCTTTGTTAATCCCTACTCACAAATACTTCATTTTATTGTGTCCCTATAAATATGGATATTGCTGACCAATTAATGTGGGGGTTCCTAGTTTACAGCTTTAGTCTTTGTTTTTTCTTCATTAATTTGGTATCCCAAAAAGATTTGAAACTGTCTTGATGTTCCACAACACTTTTCTGGTTTTATCAGGTACAAAATAGTATCATCTGCAAATAAAGCCAACTTTCCTCGATTACCATGCCAATTATATACTTGCATTTCTGAGTCCCTTATTTTCTTTGTCAGTGACTGTAATTATAGAACAAATAATAAAGGGAAAAGAGGACAACCCTGCCTGGTCCCTCTGATCAGAGATAACTTGTCAGAAAAGAACCCTCCCACTTTAATTTTTGCTTCTGATCCCTCATATATGGATTAAAAAGGCTTCTGTTACACAATAATAGTGATAGGACCTCTGATTTGTTTTCTTGTTATGGGCTCCCTAAGTTTGGAAACAACCCTTTCCACTTTCTGTCGCTTAAGTCATTGTGCTGAAAGCTTTTGTGCAGTGGAGTAATCAAAAACAGTTGCTTAACAGCAGTTATTGTACCTTGCAGAATAACATGTGAATTATGTTGAGTTCTGCTGTTGAATTCACATCTTCTGTACCAAACAGTTTCATAAATTTCTTAAGAAATCTAGCAAATTTTGTTATATATTTTCTTCTATGTCCCCATGACACATCCTCACTGCTGCAAACCAAGTTCCACTAGCCACCCAGAAGCAATATTCCATGCTGATTATTTCTCCAAAGAGTTTCTTAAGCTCTGCAGTAACAGTTTTTGGTGGGATATAAATACATGCCAGTATAATCCTCCTCCCTTGCCATTAGCCCGTTACTACCCCAAATCTACCATTATTGTCCTTTTTTTCCTTCTGTCACTATTGGAGCCCCTCTAGCTATTGGTGTTATTATTCCTCATTTCCTTTTATTACTGATATTCTGCTGAATATCCATCCTGAAAATCATTCTTTGTCAAAATCACATGCTCATTTCCTTCCAAATGCATTTTCTGCAGCGATGCTGTTTGCACTCTGCTTTTCTTTCAGTACTCTCACCTTTTTATCTATACTTTTAAGGCCATGTACATTCTAAAATAATGTGGAAAGCATAACCATTATGATAAAATGCTATTCTTCACACCTCGAATGACTAAAACCAAAAAGGTTAGTGCATAAATAGACTATGAAATAACTGTGGATTCACTTATAAGGAAGACAGCTAAGGAGGGAAAACAGGTCAGTGCAAATGCATTAATACTACAAATGCTGTAGTTCTACCAGTTCGAGATCTTGTGCCTTAAGAATTTATTACAAAACACTTAACTGTTTAGCAGAATGCGTTCATCAAATTGCCAATGTGTACAGACTTCCTGAGAATAATACAAAATTTGTTTTTACTCAAGCTCTAACCTTCCTTAAAAACAATAAGATCATTGATCACATGATTAACTAATCACAACCACCATACACCATAAATACAGCATTAGTTAATAACACAAAAATGCAATACTATAACTCAGTAGTATAATATGCAGTCAACAAAAAACTTTGACTGCATCTGCAAAAAAAAAAAAACTTGTTGAAAATAGAAATGCAAGTAAAACAATAATTATATTAATAAAAATAAATAAATTGAAAATTCATCACTAACAGAATAACGGAATGAGTAAAGCAGAAGTATCCCAACAACTAAAACAATGCTATGCCGTGGCTAGAAACACACATGTATAGAAACATTCCAATTAAATAATTAATTGGTGAAATAAAATACAAGATTTCTATTCATAATTTAGCTGCTGTCAGTTTTAAAACAGCTGCAATGGATGTGTAGTCATTCAGACCCAGGGGAGCCATTGCACATAATCTTAATTGCCAAAGAAGTTCCTTGTACTCTATTTCAATTTTCTAGGTGCCCACTCCCTAGGTCAAACTTCACTTTTTCCAAAATGGTAAATGTGAATTTAACACAATTACTCACACCAAAAATTTAATGCAGCTTTCGGGTTAACCACCCTTCATCAGTACAGTAGGGTAGTTAACCCGAAAGCTGCATTAAATTTTTGGCATGAGTAATTGTGTTGGATTTTTTATGAAGTACGACCTATACAACTTGTAAATGTGAATTTAACAAAGCCAACGTATGCCTAGAGTGTTGGAAAAGGGCATTATTCACACTGTTAGCTACAGTATTATGATTCTGCTTGCGCATGTGTTTCCTGTGTGCCTGTTCCATCTTGCCCTCAGTGAATGCCTTGCAGGTAGAGCATTTTGCCAGGTATATTACACCTTTAGTACCATAGTTGCCCTTCAGGTTTAATAATTGACCTCAACTGATTGTCTGAAACAAAGCTTTCTTCTTCATTGATGTACCAATACTGGTTACATGCTAAACAATTGGTTACTCTCCCCTTGGCTCAAAATCAGTCATAGAGGTAAACTCAGCTAATTTAGTAATGTTCTTAGCCCTTTTAAAAACAAAATGTGGTTCATTGCCCAACACCTCAACAATTTTGGGGTTAGTTTTAAACATAATCCAATATTTCTTAATAGTTTTCCTAACCCATTTAGCCTGAGTCATAATTCAACAGCAGGACTTTTTGGTGAAAGTTCTCAACATGGGGTCTATGGCCAGGTGTGTTGTTATTGACCTGCTGCATAACCATTTGCCCCAAACCTACACCTAGAAGGTGTATACATTTTTTACCCCAACCATTGGAAATGTCACTAATATTCAGTAAGAGAGAAGGTGGGTACCCTCTGTGGATAAACATATCTTCCAAAACCACCTTCTCTGAGGAAGGCTTTTAGCCGAAAGCGCTTATCATATACAATCAACAAGGGCTTTGTTTTATTGCTTTATGTTTCATTTTAAGTCTTAATAAAGTTTTTTTATTTTATTCCGAAGAGCATAATTTTTAGTAGCCTGTGGTGGCGTGTTTCAGTTTTTACACAAATTTTTCTGAACAAAATATCTCAAACTTAGAGCACATCCTTGCCAATCTAAGTGTCCATTGACTAAACTGTGCTTCTGCTCAAAAGAATGTTTACTCGTAAAGTGCATATATGAGTTAGAAAAAGTAGGCTTCCAGAAAATGTTTGAAATAAACTTACTAGTTTCCTTGGTAATGGTGGTGTCCAGATAATTAATACTAATAAAATCTGAAATGGTGGTGTCCAGATAATTAATACTAGAAAATTCATAATGGTGGTGTCCAGATAATTAATACTAGAAAAATCTATGTGGTATGTAAATGTCAAAAATGCTATGGTTTATTCCAGATATAGAATGCATTTCACCACATCACGTGCATTACCATCCCACAAAATAAAAATATCATCTAAAAATCATAAGTATTAACTATAGTGTTTATAAAATTCGGTGGGGAACAAAAGCCTTCTTTCCCATGTAAACATCACCATATTAGTAAAAGTAGGGGTACGTGCTGCCCCCTTTCCTACATGTTTCATTTGTTTCAAGATCTCACCCTCAAAGTACAAAAAGTTGTTACTTAATACAATAACAATATTCTACCATTAACCTAATATCCACGGTAGACAAAAAAAAATCATATGTTAATAATGCTTCATTGAAAAACTCCAAATCGGTGCCTTGGAAATACATGAAAACAGGTCTACCATATCAGTAGTTAAAAAGATTAAGCCTTTACCATATAATTTCTGTTTTATTCTCCCCGAAAAATCCCAAGAGTCATGTAACATGTGCATGTCCTGAAAATTTAAGGGTTTCAAATATCTATCAACTGCTATGGCAAATAGATATGTTTTAGAGCTTTGAGCCGCAACAATCAGCCAAAAAGGAGGCTTTTCAATACACCTTGTATATCTTAGGAATACAAAACATAGATGGTGGTGTTTTCTTCAAAAAACTGTACATAGCTAAAGTGACCAAACCTTGTAAAGGTGCATCATCAAAGTAAAAATCACTGACCGTATATGCTGTATTAATCTCCTTGCGAGATGCAACGTGGTAAGCACCCGAGCTATGTAACATCGCAGAAATCTCACCTACATAATCCATATGTTGGTACGAAACTACCCTACCTCACTTATCAGGTTATGTAATTCACAAGTCCTGATTGTTTCTGAGGTCATTCACTAATTTCTTTTCACTCTCAAAAAGATTACTTGGGCTTGTGTCTTAAACCCTTTGTTTTTTGTAGAGCAGTACTGGTAGTAGTCTGCCTCACATGCTGACATAAAAGCCGAAACTAAAGGGTTCATAACGGGCATAAAACAGCCCTTCTTATGAAATATATTATTACTAGTTGTATGTACATCCTGGAATTGAAGGGAAAGATTTAATGTCCTTGCAAACAATTTTAGTTCAATTAAGGACTCAATAGGATCAAAACCCATAGGGGGTACAAATGTGATTCCCTTTTCAAATAGAGAAAAATAATGGTCAGTAATTGTGAGGTCAGTGTAATTAAAAAATGTAAACCCATTTTTAGCTAACACAATACCATTTTCCAATATCTGAAAAAACATTGGCAGTTTCAACAGGTGGAATTCCTGTTCCTATCCCTTCCTGTTCTGATTCCCCTGCCTTTTCCCCTTCTTGACTGACTATAGTGGACTTCCCTCATAGCCAAATAATCTATCCCCTCCCTGGGTTGGTCCACTATCCTCTGAGGTTGCCTGCTTGCAATCCTGTTTAATCTGTGGGGTAATGGAGATCCCAAAGGGGCTGGAGTGTCAAGTACAATTTCACCAATTGAAGGGTCATTATCTGGACCAAAATGTACTAAACATTGACCCTCATCAACTGTAGAGGGAAACTCAAAACTGCACTGCTCATGGGGACTTGTTCTTAAAAGTAGTATCAATTTCACCCTTACTAACCACAGAAAAAGGGTAAACACTTTATTTGTATTGATGAATATCCCTAATTAGTTTCTTGTTTTTCTTGCTTTTTAACGTGAAGCAATATAAATCATCTCTATCAAATAATTGATCATAAACATCGTTATAAAAGCTAAACAGTAAATCATCATTAACTGTCGAATTTGAACTATTAATATCTTTCAAAAGTTCATCAATAACAACTGAGTTGTTTTTCATCATAAGATTTAAAAATTCTAGTCCTTGCTTGTTAAAAATAATACTTCATATCAGCAAGGATCCCATTTGGAAATTTCAAGTATCCAAGGTCCTTAGGGATCACTTCAGCTTTCAGACATTCAAGAAAGTTATTATTGTACTGTAGCCCATGCAGTTTAAAAATCTTTTTCTCTAGTGCTTTAAGTTAATCAAACTGGGAAAATCATCATCAGCAGAATGGTTAACAGTATTCACTAAAAGAGGGAAAAGTCTGTCATAAGCCAGTCTTGGAAACTGCTAACAAAGGTAGGACAAGAAGACCTGCGACCATCAGTGGATTCAGTAAAATCATTTCCACACTCACTTCCCTTGTCCATCACTCATTTACCTTGTGCACCACTGTAACAGGCTAGGATTGTCCACTCCACATGTCTTGGGATCCATACCAGCAGCACCACTGCAAAATAATTTTTCACGGTGGTCGTTCCCCTCATGCTGTAACATTTCAAATCCGAAAGGCAGTCTATGTCCAGAAACACAAGAACTAGCATGACTACCTGGCGAGAATAACTGAATAAGAGAGAACTGCCCTGATGGTGTAACTAAAACCTCTTTTTTTTTTTTTTTTTTTTGCAGATGCAGTCAGAGTTTGATGTTGGGTGCATTTTATAGTAATGAATTCTAGTATTGCATTATTGTATTATTAACTAAATCTGTATTTACGGTGTGTGATGGTTGTGATCAATGATCTTATTGTTTATAAGGAAGGGTGGGGCTTAAAAAGAAAATGTGTATTGTTCTGAGGAAAGTTGTACACATCGACGATAGGATGAAAACATTCTGCTAAGCAGTTTTAAGTGTTTTGTAATAAATTTTTGTGGCACAATCTCAGACTGGTGCAACTACAACATTTGCGGTATTAATACCTTTGCACTGACCTGTCCCTCCCCACCTGGTTGCTTTCCTTATTAGTGCATCTACAGTTGTATCTTATTCTTCACTCCTAATACACATGGCAGTGTTTTTTACTGTTTGGCAGGCTGATCTTTTTGTGCCGTTGTTTCTTCTCATCTTCATTTGAACCTGTCACATTTTTCAAGACATTTTGTTTTATTGGAAACCCTCAAATAAAGAACTAAATACATTTTTAGAACATACCATCCCCTGCTAACGTTGAATAAACAAACAAAACTATGTACTTCAAAAAGTGAAGGTTAATCCTCCACATAGGAACAGCTGTCTCACAGGCATTGCCTAATCTAAAATTAAGGTTATCCATGCTAAAGTACATGTTACAACCTGTGTTCCTACTTACACTGATTGATTTCTGTTCTTTTCTTATTGTTGTTCTCCACCCAGCTGTTTGAAAAGCTGGTATGCTTTCAGAAAACATTAACTTTTAGCTCTTAAGAAAAATATACTGGCTACCTTTAAATAAAACTAAGCTATACACTGTTATAGTAACTGCTTTAAAGTGTTAAAGCTACTGAGGAAGCTACTATGTCTTATTCACTTCCCATAGTTTCATAATTTCACTGAACTGTTTGTCAGTGTACCTTTAAATTTTGCATTTCTCTCAGCAAAGAATGCTCAGAAGTCTCAAGATTAGTTGCTGCACCTGAAGATAATTCATCTCCATGTAAAAGTAGTTACCAGTGATAAAAAATAGCTAACATCTCTGCAGGTACATGAAAGAGTCTTTGTAAATTTCACTCAGAACTGAATGTACAACTACATTCAGCTTCAGACATCTTGACTCCCATTGAGATCTTGTGTTAATAAAAAAAGTTAATATTTTTCCAGGTACTATGAAGTTAGCTTTTTTTCATGGTTATTATCATTTTGTCATATTTTTCAAGCATATTTCCTTTCACAAAATGCACTTGTTTATAGTTTGTCAAGGGCATTAATTTAGATATCTAACCTTGTAAAATAAGATAAATTATTTTAATTTTATATATATATATATATATATATATATATATATATATATATATATATATATAGTATAATCAAGGTATACCCCGCACACCAGCCCAAGATCACAGCATATTAACTAAATCATGTTTTGTCCAGTCTATATTTATTGCAACTAAAAAGTACCTCTTAACTTTTAATATATTTAATGTATACAACAATAACTGAAAGGATTCCCTCAGATTTAAAAAAAAACTGATACAACACAAAACTGATTTACTATATATCATGCAGTTTATATCATGAAATGTTTTCAAAAAGTACTAATAAGAATGCTTTTTTGTTTACTGTTGATGTCTTCCTTTTAGTGTCATTCTAAGCATTAATGACATAGAGTGGGGTATTTGCACAAGTGTAATGAAGTCAGCAAAAATAGTGTTTCTCAGCCACTTTTTCTTGCAAAGCCATATTTCACAAATGTCACTGATGCTTTATAGTGTCCCATTTATTCACTAATTTCAGTGTTGCTAGTCTTCATCCTGGTCATCTCCAAACACCAGGCTCTCATTCATAGCCAAGGTACTTCTGATTCTCCTTAACTCCTCTTCTTTTTTCTGTTTCTCATTTTCCTTAGGAACAAGAGTAAAGATTTCACTGGCAAAATCTTTCTATGATATTTGTTGTCAGAAGAATGGGAATCAGAGTCCCCTTCTGTTTGCTGCTCATTTTTTGTTCGGTAAACCTTTTTATTTCTTCCTTAGGCTGCTCTGCATCCAAAAATATCATTAATACTACTGGGTAAAATATTCAGAAGACTGAAAGATACAACAGCTTGATTCTCACACCTGCCTTTCAACATTCCATGATTGCTGGGTCAAATGTATGCATGTATGTATGTATGTATTTATTTATTGACATTTGTTTATCTGGATAGTCCACTGGGCCAAACAGAGCCCATTTTCAGTGGAGGTCCAGGGAGAAAAGCTCCACAAGAAACACAATTTGCATACAAGACAATACAAAAGATACACTAATTTCAAAGTAGAATATTTTGATTTAAAGCGCAAGCAGGATAAACTTAATACAAAAAAAGTTCACGTACAGTTAAAGTAGATTAGGTACATTATATGAAATGCATGGCAAACATATTACAGTTGACATAGAAAAGGTAGACATTATATCAAATGAATAACAATCATGTTTTAGTGGAAGTTGTAAGCTTCAGCTATGTTAAGAGACTGTTAGCACATGAGTTATAGGAGTTTTCAGGTACTCCGCTGTGATCGGGGAGAACACTTGCAGTATAGTGGTAAAAGGGCTGTGGAAGAAAAAAGAAAAACAAATAGTTTGAGGGAGTGGATTAGAGATCACAGTTAAGGAGATAGCCTTACTATATCAGATAAGTACACTAGGACGTGGACTAAGAATATTATAGGAAAATAATATGCAGCATTACTAAGTATGACTAATTAAATAATTAAATGCAGAATAAAAAGTACAAAAGTGACTAAGTATGACTATAAATAAATGCAGGAACAATGGCAGACTTAGAGACCAGGGCATATATAAGTAACGGTCAAAAATAAATTGCTTAGTGTAACTCTATTAAATGCAGGTAGACCATTGATTTAACAGCAGACAAACCTAAAAAGATGCTTTGGTTTACATACATTAACAAGTATTCCTCATAGCAGATGTTAGGAAACCACTGAAAAGTACTTGCTTCTCTTATGCCTGGTGTACAATGAATAATCATTTTCCACAAAAAATGTCTCTAGTTTTTTAATAATTTTCACTTCTGCCACAATTTTACTAGGATCAGCTCCTTCTGCTGATATGATTGCATCTTTACTTATATAGGTCTTAACTGCTTTCCTATGGCCAGGTTTGGACCAAACACTTGATGTGCCCTTCCAATTAAAAAATCATGGTGTGGAATATTAGTCCAGTTGCTTATTTGTGTTTTCATAAACTTAATAGAATCTTTTCCTTCCAATTTCTATCTTCTAACTTTTAAATTTTTTTGAAACAGCTCTTCTTGAGCAGCCTTTTTTTCATTTTGTTGTCTTATTTTTGCAGTTTTATTAGTTGATCTGAATGACTTGTTAAAGATTCTTCTACTTTTGCCAGCCTTTTGTTATTTACGTTGATGTATTCCTTCATTGTTATATGCATTTTAATCACCTGTAAGAACATTTAATTTATTTTTTCTTCTAAATTACAGGAAGCTTTCTCTTGTATCAAAGTTAAAGCTTGAACTATACAGGAAGTTTACTTAATAGCCAGTAACTGAATTTTATACAAATATTACAGACTTCACTGGCTGTTATTTCTCAGTTTCTGCTTTCACCCTGGGAGAGCTAAAAATAAGCTGTTGATCAGTGTGCAGCCATCTTGTAAGTCTTCTAACAGGCCCGTTTAATGGGTTTTTGGGTTTCTCTGTTCACGTTTCCACACCAGTTGGGTATATGCTGGCTTATCAGTGACCATTCCCCTAAGTTGTTATTGTAGTACTGCTAGGATTTCTTGAATCAGGATAGGAGGAAGCTGTAGTAAACGTACTGCCTTGTCCACTTAGATGTCAGAGCCTCACAACAATCTATGCGATAAACCTATCTGATTTCTTCGGTAACCCACTGCAGGCACTCTGTATCTATTAGCAACTTTTGACTTCATTGGGTTAACTTGCTGGAGTTTGTGTTTCTGCCTTCTATCTGGCAACTCTGCCACATAGTTAACATCAGTTACCATCCTCTCAGTAGTGAAAAAACTGTTGTTTGCTGCCCGTAGTTCATCGAACTGAGCAGGAATAAACATGATCACCTTTTCTTTATGTATATTTCTGGGCTGTGGATCTTCTGTAACAGACTCCTCATGGGAATCTCATTCAGTTGCCCATTTATCAACTAAATGTTAGGATTCCTTCATCTTTTGTCTAATGTTATATCCTTGGGCTTTGGCTGTCCTGTAATACAAGCCCTTTTGCTGCTCATTTGCTTGTGCTGGGTGCATCTGTACCAATCCGATGAGCTCCCTAAGCCTGGTCCTGAAATTTTAGACATACTGTAGAGCAAACACTTTGTGGGAGTCCCGTTCAGCTTCTCATTTATGAATTAAATGTTGGGGTACCTCACACTGTGCATCAAGTCAAAGTGCAAGATTTGTGTATTCTTGGGACACTTCTCATTATGTAAAGAGGAGATTGGGCAAACAATTGTATCAATCCAACACACATTGATCTGTCAGTGCTATCAATATGGTCTTAAAAATAGAGTTAAACCTCATCACCAAACCAGTGTTGGTCTGTGGATGGTAAGGTTATCATCTTTACATGTTTTACCCCACAATGTTTCCACAAATAGATCAGCAGGTCTGACATAAAATTAGGACCTCTCTCTCTCTTAGTATTTTCCTGGGGAAAACACAACCTGCTGAACATTTTTAAGAGTATTTGCTACCTTGTTTGCCTGAGTAGAGGACAGAGCTGCTTCCTTGGGGTCTGGCAGCATAACCTGCTACCACCAAATAAGTTTCCCTGTGATGTTATGAGAATTTAGAGACCCAGCAATGTCCATGTATACTGTATAGTTCCTGAGTATTATGAATATTTAGAGACCCAGCGATGTCCATGTATACTGTATAGTTCCTGAGTAACATGTAAGTCATGAAAGCACCATTTACGTTTATGTCCTGACTTGTTGACCTTTTGGCATTTTTCGTACCCCTTGTAGTACGTTGTCACAGTTTTCACAATACCTGACTGGCAGAAATTCTTCTTAATTCTTCTGTTTGTATCCTTTTCCAATTGTAGCCTAAAAAACAAATGTAGTCCGAAGTGCCCAGCTGTAGACCATTAGTGCAACCAGCTGCTGTATCACTTTTCATTGTATCCCTCTTTCAGAAGTCCATTCTTGGTTCAGTAGCTCCCTTTTTTGGTGCAAACTCACCTGCTGTTTAAAGTCAACAGCCTCCTTGGCTGCCTCCCTTAAGCCTTGTAGTATTTGATATGAGAACAGAGCCTACCTCAGCTCACTCTTTGGAGAAATAAGTGGGGAAGAGCAATGGAAACCAAGCATCTGTTCACATTTGTGGCTTAAATTTAAGCTTCCTACTACCATTAACAGTCCCCTTGATGTAGCTCCTCTCAAAGGAAGTACATTTTTGACATCTGTGGCTCATATTCAGGCTTGCTGCTGTCCCTGCAGTAGCTACATCATCAGTAACTAGTGGAGATATTGGCCTTGGCTGGGTCTTTCCCAGCTACCATCCATACTGGCTTTTATGTACCTGGCTGCATGTAACTCCATGTTCACAAAGTACAGCATTTATGGAATCATTCCCTACTAAAACATCTGATAGGATATAATCAAACCCTGAGTCCTGGTTGCCCCTTCCCACTGTTTCAAATCCAAGTAAACTATGGCCACTGGTACCTGAAAAGGAGTTCCTCCCAAGGCATTGACTGGAATGGACTGCCTGAGCAACCATTGCTTCTTTTTAACTATTGCAGATTTAACAGCAGTGACCGATGATTCTGTATCCCTGGACTCTGCATGGCTTTCCCTTTCACCACGTTAAGGGGGTGTAGAAAATGTCATCCGTAGCCCTAGTCTGTTTGGAGCTGATTGCACACACACATTCAAATGTCTAAATAAACCTATCCAAATCCTCTACCTCAATATACTGAGAAACAATTTAGTACTAATCAAAATAAATGTCTGAATAAACCTATCCAGATCCTCTACTTCAATATACCGAGGAAACAATGTAGTACTAATCAAAATAAATGTCTGATTAAACCTATCCAAATCCTCTACCTCAATATACTGAGAAACAATTTAGTACTAATCGAAATAAATGTCTGAATAAACCTATCTAAATCATCTCCCTCTGTATACTGAGGAAACAATTTAGTACTGATCCTAACGTCTAGGGCAGGGTTTTCACCCTGTACTGTTCACACATCTTTGGAAAAGGATCACCACTTTCAAAGGGGAGTGGTGTTTGAACTTACAAGAGAAAATGAGTTGGTTTTAGACCCAAGATAATATGATGTCCTTAAAGACTGAGAAAGAAGAATTGTATCGGGGACTGGAAATGGTTAACATTGTTCCACTTGATATAAAAGTAACTTGTCAAAACATGCAGTCAGTGAGTGAGTTACTAAAGGCACAGATCCAAGAGACTGTTAATAAAGTTAATAACAGTACACAGACTTGTGCTCACAAAAGTCAAATGGCACAGCTTATAATAAAAGAAATCTGAACATGTAAATGAACGTGAACATTTGGCACTTGTAAGGAACTCAAAAAGGGTATATGTAAAGAAATACAGCGATTCAAGAACCATGACTTAACAGCACTTGGCATATACACAAGCTGATGCAAAATTGGAAGAAAAATGAAAACCTTTTGAGCGTGCTGCAAGAAAAAATGAGAAAGTTGCATTGTAAAATAGATGAATAATAATATGCTATTCTCCAACTAACCACAAAGTGTAAAAATCCAAAGGAAATCCTTTAAAGAAACAAGTAGCAAATTAAAAGAGTGTCCATTAAACACATGCTGAACTGATACAAGAAAGTCTTATGCTGTGACACACTTGCAAAGGAAAATAATTCCATCAAGTGGAAGAAAAACAAACACACTAACCTTCTGAAGCAGACAGAAGTGACTGCTGTCAGGAACAGAAAATCATCTAGAGTCTCAGAGCTACAGAAATGACTGAATGGAACTGGCACCAAAAGGCCGGAATAGCATGCCTGATGAGACCATACGGCAAACAGTTGCAGAACCTAAGCTGCAGTAACAAACCCTTGCCAAAATGGGAGTGTACAGCGTGCCTTAAATGTACCTAATGTTGAATATAGCCCAGTCATGGAGTCAAGGCTAACAAGCTCACCACACCTGACTGATATAAAAACAAACTTAGTAAATGAATCTGCAACTGTGATACAGTTTATGGAATGAATTAAGGTCATCATAAAGGCTGATACTGTGTGAGAATGTGAAAACATAGCTAAGAATGCTGGTTTAGAACAGAGACGGTGCCACACTAAGGTTTAAAATGGAGAATGATGACACAGAGCTAGAAGTGAGAGAACATGGCAACAGACAATCTGTGCCCGAGTTAATGCAAACTCAAGACGTAGAGAGACGTAGAGAGAGACAGATCAAACAATGGAAACTGACAATGTATTAAAAGAACTATTTCATAAAAAAACAGCTAAAACAATGATTACCTCTGCATCATAAGGTGACAAAGTAAAAATAAGAACAAATATTTCATAACTGTGTGTAGGAATGATAATGATGCAGATTAGTTTTGATCTTGAGCAAGAAAATTACAGGAGAAGAAGAAGAATAGGGCCTCCAGCAAAAGTGATAAAGCCCCCTGAAGAGAGAGTGTTTGCAAATTGCTGAGGTCTGTGACTTAATTCCATTTGCATAATATGACTTCAATTATTAGCAGATTCAAAACATACATTTATTAGCAGAATTAAAACTGAAATCAGTGTTCTGAATCTAATAAAAGAGATGTAACAGAAGGCTAATGAATTGACCAAATAGATGACCCAGAAAGATAAGTCTGTGGCAGATATGTGTATGTGGGCAAAGGGATTACAACTGTGTCTCTTCTCATGTTCTACATTTCCCCAGAAATTATCCCAACTGAAATAATACTTGGAGAAAGGCTCCCATTTTGTTTTTCAAAATTTGGGCCAAACATGGTGGGAATCAGCCAAAAGATATCACTCATACCAACGTATGTGTGTTGCGATGTAATGTGATACAGTACCCCTTGGAAATTGGTGTGGGCTATATGAAGCTGTGGTGGTTTGGGCAGTCTGAGAGAGGAATCCTACTGTGCTGAATGGAAAATGTTTCTTTAACAAGTTTGAGAGTCTGTTAATATACAATAATGGAATAAGTAAACTATTACAGTGTCTGTATGTGCTTTTGAAGCTAGTGACATGTATTAATGGTTGAGAGTTTACTTCACTGGGGAAAAGTGGACACTAGAGCCTTGAGATGTTAAATTAAAATGTTAAAAGAATTTAAATGTACATTTTCAATAAGCTGGTCATTCTCTCTGCATTTCCTCCAGTCTGAGTACAGCTAAGCTTTTACAATATAGCTGTTCCTTTCCAGTATTGCCTTACTAAACAAATATACAAAGTGTCTGATTTCCCAGCTGAGAGACTGCATCATTTGCTGTCAGTAGTGAACAGCACTGCCACAATTCATGACTTCTATGGATTAATCTTACAAATACTATCAGTTTTGACATGCAGATGCTGCGGTGTACATGGATTTTTTTCAGTTTTTTTGGGAGGAGGCAAACTCCTTTGCTTTGTTTTCATTTGCATCCCTTTGTTTCACAGGGGGAGAGTATATCCATCATTTTGCACAGGGAGCCAAGATCTTATGATCCTAACTTCCCCATCCCCCTGTATGATGCCCTGTTGACACAAGTAAGGTGTGTTAACACAAGCCCATTCTCCCTTTTGCATACCCTTGACTCCGTTTGAGTTGTGGACTTCCCTGACCTTCATAGGAGCAGTATCTGAGTAGTGTCCTCCATGCTTCCTTTGACCAACTGAGAGAGGTGGTTTTAACTACTCACTCTTGTGTCTCTAGAGAGCACCTCAGAAGTAATTGATGTTCATCACGCTCTTGTTTTGGATTGTCTACAAGAGTGCCTTTTCTGAAATTGTCACTATTACTGTTGTGTAGATTTCCATGGATGTGTGTTGCAAACTGATAATGCAACATAATGAACATAATGCATAAGTTGACATTGGAGATGGCTCATAGCTTATCTAATACGACTGGGCAGTATGATGCTGCACAATATATCCAAGTAAATGTGCACAATTTATTTGTGTACAACTCTCCCCCCTGCTTTTATCATTTTTCTTTATTTATGTTAGTGCTGTTTTCAAAGCTGTTTCTTCAAAAAGCATTTTTAATGTTGTAAAACATAGAATACCACAACATGAACTGCTTGTGAAGTAATACCGTGCCGCCCAAAAGACTGCAGCTAGTTGTGTACTTCCACCCGTACTTGTAGTCTCATTCATTTACAGCATTTTATGCACTCTTGGTATTAACCAACCAGTTATCCGAAGCATTCCATAGTGCTGTTTCTTTTTTCATGAAAGTTAACCTCCACTTATCACCCTTAAAAATATCTTCTGCTATTTGCATGATATGACCCCCCCCCCATGTTTATCTTTCTCACATATTACTATATTTTGCTGTCCATGCTATATCAGTTTGCTTCTTTCCTCTACTTTTCAGAGCTTTTCTTCATAGAAGTTGTCTAGTAAATTGCTTATTTTATTCATCTTATTTTGTGAAATTTCTGGGGGGGGTCCACTTTGACCCTATAAATCATGCAAAGTAACATGCTCTTATTTAGGAAGAGACCTGAGGAGAGCTGTCTTCATAGGTAGAAAACACCTCTTTGCTAAAAGCTGTCCCTTGTGTAGTACATTGCTACATAATCTTAGCATGTCCCAATACTGACCTTCATAGTTAACTGGATGTAATCCAGTGCTCCAAGTTTGTTTCATTGTACATCTCTTTGCCTGATTTCTTGAAAGCCATTAAATAACCTCTGTGTAGAAGCCCTTGCTTTTAGGATTAACTCTGTGTCAGTACTGATTTCTTTCCGATCTCCAGTATTCTGGTAGCTTACTGTTCTGTCATAATTAGACATATAGTCCAGTTCTTATGTGTCCTAACTGCAGTGGTCTATGAGAATTGTTGTAGTCTGGTTCATGCAGTAGAAGTAGTACATAAGCTGTGGTTTACTGGAGTTTCAGAAGGGCTTGTATAGTCCTAAAATTAAAAAAAAGCTCATTTATAGTCTCCACTGGTATGTTGGTCTGAACAAAGTAATAAGACCACAACTCAGATGTTGCTGCTGCTATAACCAGTATGGGACATGTACTTATGTCATAGTGGATGTGAAAGGTTCAGATCCTAAAACAGGATTATGTTGCCTGTGAATACCCTTTGCCTGTCTATTGCATCAGTACATTAGCAACTTTGATTCTGTCTACACATACTGAGCATAGCATTTTATTTGTTATTTGTTGCTGTATGTTTTTTCAGTGTTTATAGTTATTTAATGTAAATTTTCATTTCTTTACAGTGTCTAGGCTTAAAAACTAATACTGTTTGATTGATGTAAATGTTGTTCATAATTGGACTGATATGCTAAGTCTTAGGGGTTCCAGACTCTCAAACTGCATTATGTTGTTATATTCTGCGCATGTCTTGTCCTTGTAAAGAAGAAATGCAAAGTACTTCTTTACTGCAAATTCCTGCTATAGACAATATTGCTAAGTTCTAGTTGGAGTACTACAATGCTTTTTATAACCCATTATGATATACTGTGTTGTTGTAGAACTGCAAATTAGCATGTTCTTATTTGCTTCTAAATTTAAACAGCTAATTAAAACTCTTGCCCAAAGAATCAATGTACATACTTTGTTAAATCTTATTACTGTACCAGTTATAAGCTTATTGTTGCTTTTGTGTTGCATGTTGGAAGCTGATACACTGACTAGTTGTCTTTTTTATTTACTGGTTGTTCAGTTTTATGCAGTCCCTCATTTTTGCCTCATTCTTGGCTGCTGAATTACTTTTATACTTGAAACCGATTATTTTGAACTATTTCAGTTCTGTTTGTTTTCTGGTTGTTCTGTATTTTTAACCATCTCTGACCTGTCAGCTTTTATGGGTTCATAGGAGATAAGTTAATGGCTCAAGAGCCTTTACAAACGTAGCCAGTATAACCCAGTGTATGGCCCCTAGCAGCAAGAGGATGGCATGGCTTTGTCCATATACTTTATATAATTTGAGTATTTTACAGATTGTCCCTGTACACAAGGGACATGGGTGCTACCCCAGGTGTGAATTTGAAATTCCCCATCCATCAATCCAGATTGCTGTTGAAAAGGGCCAGAGAAGGGTCTGCTTAACATGACTTGTCTAGAGGAAAGTAGTTTTTTATTCAGGCATGTTCAAGGGCAGCTCCCAGTTTTTTCTCCTGTCTATCTGATGAATCTGGGCATCTTGGGGCAATGTAGCAATTGCCTCATGTACACAGACAACCCTCTCCTCCTACCACCCAACACCACAACCTGTGAGAGATGCACTTATCTAGCAAAACCGGCGGTAAAGCTCTCTCCAACCAAGACTGAACTTGACAATCAAGAGGAGAAGGTGAACACTTGCACCACACCACACTCATCACATAGTCCCACTAAACCTACACCACCAAAATCCACACACAGAAACACAAAAACATTTGCAGAGGCTCTCAGTAATAATCTGCTTAAGCAACAGAGACCTCCAAAGCAGAAACGCAAGCAACCTCCACCCCCCAACACAACCCAAATGACACAGCCCACAGACCCAGTGTGCCAATAAACCACAGCCCATAAGGCAAAACAACGTACCCACCACATAGATAACTGTATAGTCAGGCACACTGATGACCCCCTCACCAGGCTAAACAAGGAGAAGGTTACTGTCAACTGCCTGTTGGGTGCCAGGATCCACCACATAACCCATGCACTCAGGTCACTCCACAACAAGTACAAATGTGACTCTGTCATTGTCCATGTTGGTGTGAACAACCTGAGAAGTACCTCCCTGGACTACATGAAAAGAGACATGGAAGAGCTCTCCGATCTTGTAGCCCAGGAAGGTATGACCCTAGCCCTGAGTAGCATCCTGCCATTGCCCAGAATGATACCGCAGTACAAGGACAAAATGATTGACTTCAACAATTGGCTAAGCTTCTGATGTCATTCAAAGGGGATCCAGTATCTGTCTGCCTGGGACGACATGGTTGACAGACCATGATGCTTTGCCAGAGATGGCTTGCACTTGTCTCCCCTGGGGTTTCGGATACTGGCTAAGGGTCTTGCGGCTCCTATAGTGCCTTTTTTTAGGCAAGCTTAAAATGACAAATTCACCACCGTAACAGGAACAGGCAAGCAAAAACTGAGGGTAATGCTACTCAATGCAGAAGTCTAAATCTCAAAATGCACTCACTCGAGGCACTCCTTAAAATGGAGAACATCGATATCTGTGCAGTGACTGAGACCTGGTTCAAGGCTCTAGAGAGCACCCCTGCATTACCAGGCTATAACGCATACCACACATTTCGGCCATCTAACCTGGACCAGAACACCAAAGGCGGAGGTGTGTCCATATTCATTAAGGATATCCACACCTCCAGGCTAGTTGCGCAGCATAATGTATCCGAAGTTATCCACGTGCAACTAACTCTGGGCAAAACTGCATTCCAAATTGTAGCTTGCTACAGAGCCCCCACTATGCTCCAGGATTCCCACTCCTCTTTTCTTGATATACTGGAAAATATTAGGGTTAAACCAAACACCCTAATAATGGGTTTTCAACTACCCCACCATTAACTGGGAAAACTACTCATGTACCAACTCCTTTGCTCCACTCTTTCTGGAATTCATAAATTCCAATGCCCTGGATAAACTTATCCACACCGCCACCAGAGGCAACAATATCCTAGACCTAGTCATTATGAACATGAGTGACCGGTGTTCCACACCTGAAGTCAACTCCTCTTTGGTCAGATCTGACTATAAGTCAATCACCCTAGATATTCGCATCCCGCCCCCACCCACCATTAAGGAAACCACGGTAAAAAGTTTCTCCAAAAACAACTTCATGCTTCTTAAGACAAAAGTGGCGAACTTTATGACACCCATGCAGATGGACAATACAGTTATGACTGCTGAATCCATAAGCACTTACACGAGTGCATGGATCGTGCTATCCCAAACAGAACCAAGACGCTATCCTCCAAAAAACAGGAAGCAAATCTGGTGGTCCCCTGCCATAAACAAACTCTACAATAGAAGGAAGAAACTGTTGCAAAAGACAGAAAAATCCCATGAGTGGAGGAGCTCCCTGGTCAGCCTCAGTAAGAAGCTAAGATCCCTTATAAGATCCTCCAAAACTAGCTACGAAAACAAAATCACCACTGATTCTAAGGGCAACCACAAAGCATTCTATAGCTATGTCAAGAATCTCAGTGACAACACCCAGATCTGCTCTGATTTACAGCACAACGTCACGAAAATTACAGAACCAAGTGATATTGCCAATATCCTGGCAGATTTTGGTTCAGTGCTAACTTTATCCCCCTCTCACCCCCTAAAGGGCCCATATCTATACAGGAAGAATGCAGAGTCCCTGTAATCACATCTATGCTGGTAAAAGCTGCACTCTCTAAAACCAAAAACGCAGCATCCATGGGACCGGACAACATCCCAGGCCGCATTTTACACGAACTTCAGAACAAACTGACTCCACACTTAAGCACCATTTTCAGTCATAGTCTCACATCAGGCTTTGTGCCCACTGAATGGCACACAACAACAGTTATCCCACTCCACAAAGTGGGAGCCACCATTGATCCTGGGAACTATTGCCCTATTAGCCTGACAAGCCTGGTCTGTATGACCATGGAACATATCATAATGGAACTCATAAACAAAGACATTGGTAACCTCCAAACTCTGGACCCCACCCAGTTTGGGTTTGTGAAAGGCAGAT